>NC_135173.1:40313864-40613864 GCF_041146795.1 Maylandia zebra | reverse complement strand
TACTGATGTATTTCAAATATTGCTTACATGTTTTTGTATGGTAAGCTAACAGGTGTTATCATGGAAAAGAAAGGAAATTAAATATATTTTAAAAACAAGGACAAGTCCGTGTGTCAATTTTCTATAAAAGCTCTATAAAACCTTTGAATTTTGATTATTTTATAACAACGCTTTACCAGAATTGGGCAGACAGACTCTGTTCCAGTAGAGAGAGTCTGCTGGACTTTCCTGTCATAGTTGAAGAAAAAAAACTTTACAAAACACATTAGAAATGCAATCAGCAATTCACCTGATTTATGTTTTGAGATCTGTTAAATTTGTGAAATTGTCAAGGCATTTCCTGCTCACTTGTTCCCTCCCCTCTCTTCTCTCACTCTAACCCCCTCCTCCCCCCAGTTCCCTCATTGCCCTTCACACAATCATGTCCCCGTGCCCCTCAAAACCTCCCTCTGCAACTCCCTCACCCCACCCGCCTGGATGACAACACAAAGCACATTAATTTCATGGCCAAGCAAGCTAGATAATCAGCAGTCATATTTCACAGCAAAAGGAATGCAGACGTAGACACTGGTCAGTGTTAGTGGGCTGAAAGTGTCAGCGCCATCATTTATATTAAACGCTATCTTATTTTTATGGTCTGTATTTGGCTTGCTGTTGTCCATTTTTCCTCACCTTCCATTTCAACATTAGTTAACTTGCACTTTGTTTTGATTCAGACTGGGTGGTCTGCATCACTCAGACAGACCACCCAGTCTGTCTGAGTGATGCAGACCACACTGTGACATCTTCAGTGATGTCTGCACACACACACAATAGTCACGATTTAATGTGGTGGAACTGGGAGCTAGATAAACACCCACACTGGAGGGTGATAACTTATATAAACCCTTCTGTGTTTATTTGTGATTGTTTCATTGCTCTGTGTTTGTGGCTTTTCACGTGCTCTTCTCTCCTCTCCCGTCTGTGTGTCTGTGGTGCCGCAGGTGTGTTTGCATTCGGTCTGTTTGCTACAGACATCTTCGTCAATGCAGGCCAGGTGGTGACTGGAGGTCTCTCGCCCTACTTCCTGTCTGTTTGCAAGCCCAACTACACTGGCACCGAGTGTCGCTTTAATCACCAGTTTATCGTCAACGGCAACATCTGCACCGGGAACCACGTGGTGGTGGAGAAGGCTCGGCGGTCGTTCCCATCTAAGGACGCTTCGCTGAGCGTTTACTCTGCCGTTTACCTGACGGTGAGAGGACCGCACCTTATCCTTTATTTCAGAGACAAAAAAAGGCTTGAAAAAACATTTTATAAAACGTATATCTAATGTAATGACACAGTATATGTTTAATTAAACAGCATGCGATATATTTTAAGGCATGAATGTGTGTAACGATATTTGCATTTAGGTGTATATTTCATTTCCTTTCATTCTCCCTTTGTAGCACGTGAACACTCACGTTTGTGTTTGTTTATCCCATTTTAAATTAGAAACCAACCAATAATGTGTAGACAAAAAAAATTCTCCAGGGATTCAACCTGAGCATAGTTAATTAAAAGCAATGTCATGTTCTAGTTTAGAATAGAAGGTAATTGGTTTACTCGTCTGTGGGGAAAAAACCAGACAGAAAATATATAATTTGAGCCGGGCTGCTTAAAGTTGTACTGCACATACCTGTACCGTATGTGGAGTTAAAAACTACTGAGTAAGAAGGAGTATTTGTTATAAACACAGCACCTTCGGTTCTTTGATGGAGGAATTGGCAAGGAGGGACTTCATGCTATTTGAAATTGAGGTGAGGAATATTTCACACTAGCACAGCGACAGTTTAGGCGTTTTTAGAAAATTGGCTGGAGGTCGCATGGAAAATTACTTTTTGAAGCGATAATTGGAGAGCAGCTGTTTGACATCTGAGTGACAGGGTGAGGGCCTCATCTTTGGAAAAAAGAGAGTGGAAGTGCAAATTTTATCAACAGGAGCAGGAGGAATACAAGAACAGATTGTTGTTGATGAAAATTAATTCGATACCTTCGCTACTTGATTGGAATTAGGGCTGCACGATTAATCGTTAGAAAATCGCAATCTCGATTCATACTTATGTGCGATCTCATTTCCAAATGACAACGATTAAAATAAAATAAAATTTAAAAAAGACGACGACGACGACTGTACCGCATTTTGATCCGGGACGTAATCTGCATGAAAACAAGCGCTCACTCTTCCTGCTCAACAAATGACAAGGGCGGAGCCTTATACCACGTGATACAGAAGCTGTGCCGTGTGATGCTAAAATTAGCAGGGAAAAAAACAACGGAGAGCACGTCAGGGATGACGAGAAAGTGACAGGAGAAAATCCGCCCCGGTCAACCACCCAAACATCAATAACGTGAACCTTATACAGCGCTTCCCTATACACGTCGAACTCTCGCAGGCACAAAGAAATTACGGAGGCTATCACTTATCACCTGACCAAAGATATGGCTCCCATCAACACTGTGCAATTAGGAAAATGATCAACACCCTAGACAAACGCTACACAGTGCCGTCCCGCAACTATTTTTCTATTGTTGCACTACCTGCTCTATACACGCAGTGTCGAGCAACAGTGGAGACAGAATTTCAAGCAGTACAACATTTTGCGGCAACAACAAAACGTGAGACATTTGTTGTTTTTATGTTTATTTATTGTTTTTATGTTCAGTCTCAACTGTTACGAAGTTGATGTGCAGTTAATAAGTGCAATAAATATTTATACTGGAAAAGAAAACTGTGAGAGAATCGTGATCTCAATTCTAAGCCAAAAAATCGTGATTCTCATTTTATGCAAAATCGTGCAGCCCTAATTGGAATAGAGGTAGGTGAAAGTTCAAGAGGTGAAAATATATGCAGGTAGACCTTTTTGTTTTTAAATGCTGACAGTCCTCCCGCTTATTAATGGGTTCTCTTGTTAAGTTCAATTTTTTATTCTAAAAATGATGTCTCTGTTTTGCAGAATCTTGCGCTACTATGATGTAACTTTTTCACAGCCTTCCCTGACTGATTTGCTATACCATGGGGGCTTTGCACTATTTTGAAATGGTAAAATATTTGTCACCAGGATGCAGAGGAGGCTACCCCCCCCCCCTGTCCCCTTCTGGCTGCCTCTGCCTCAATTTTATCCCACAACTTAGACATTCACATTACTCACACTCTCATTACACATACATATAGGATCTTGGGGGTGGGCACGATACATGGAGTCCAAGTTACCATCAGGGTGTACACCTCACCCCTGGCGTCGTTGCCCACCTCTCAATTTTAAATACATGTAGACATTGAGGGCTAGCAGGAGGGACTATGCGCTTACCTGCTGCTCTCTGGCAGGTAGCTCTATGCCCTCCTGGGTTTTAATTGCACCTTAGAACACACATGCATCAACACTACAATGAGCGGGTGGAGGGAGGTTTGGAGTCTTCTCTCACCCCCATTCTCTGCGGCCTACTGGAGCGGGGGGGCTAGGAGGAGTGGGCCGTCCGACTGCGGTCTGGGGCCTCCCTGCTGCTGCGGAGTCGGGGCGGTCTGCCTCTCCCCACCGCAGGGAAAAGGGTAACACCACCTGGGTCTGGGTGCAGTTCCCCCCTCCAGGGGCAAGGGTACCTAGACCCGGTTAGTAGAGTACGCTTGGGGAGTGTGATCGTGTATACAGCGTCCCTTTATGTCTGTCTCCACGTCGGTTGAGTGTGAAGTACATATGAGAGCATGAGGGTGGGAATGGATGTTTGTGTCTGTGTGTGCCTGTATGTCTGTGTCTATATGTCAGGTTGGGTATCAGACGCCACCTCTCTGGGGACATCTCGGGCCCTCCAAGGTTTGGAGGCCTATCTCCACCCACCACCACTTCCCCTGCCGGTGGCGGACTCCCTCAGGTATCGGTGCGTTGGTGGTTCTTTGTATCTTGGGGTGGGCGTCCGGGTACACACCGGCTCACTCCTTGGCGGCCGCTTATTGGGGCTCGCTCGGGCCACTTTGGAGGTGGGGTGCCCCCGGCCTCTCGGCCTGGGGCTCGGTCACTCAGGCACAGCTGGCTGCCGGCGGAGCTCACGGGCGCGTCACTGCAACTCCCCCTGGCTTCTGCTCCGCGGCTGCTGAATGAGCTCTCATCTGGGACTCTCCTTAGCTCTTACTGGGACAGTGGCGCGGCTGCCCCTCTGTGGGTCTTCCTTGGTCTCTTGTGTTCTGGGGGCCTCTGGATGTCTGGAGTTTTGATCTCCTCCATACCTGCTTGATACCATAGAGGACAGGGCTGTGGCTCCCCACACTCTCTAGCAGATCATTACATGGAGAAACCTTTGGAATGCAAGCATGCTGATCCACACAGGTATGCACACAGGTGTACACATGGGTATTCACAGATGCGGACTACAGCTTTCTTGGCTGCTGCCTCAAAGCACACTGTGCGCTGTCTATCTTGCGTGCTGCACAATATCGTTTATTATTTAGTAACTATTGATATCTATGACTAGCTAGTTTATTGTGATGGTGCTTTTTTTTTTTTTATTATTATGTTGCTCTTTGTTGTTTGCTGTCTCCCCTGTTTTTTTTGTTTTTCTTTCTCTCCATACAGGTGACCCAGGAGGTTTTTTTTTTTTATTTTTATTTTTTTTATTTTTTTTCTCTCTTCCCCCCCTTCTCACCGTCTCTTCTCCCCTTTGGTTTTCTTTCTTACTCTCCCCCTCTTTCTTTCATTCTTTCCCCCTGTCCTATTAAAAAAAAAAAAAAAAAAAAAAAAGGATGACAAAGGATGAACTGAAGCTCCGCCATCACGTGATGTCACATGCTGCTGTTTCTGATGTCACTTCCAAAAAAAAAAAAAAAAAAAAAAAAAAAGAAATGGTAAAATATTTGACTTTATTTTAGTGGGAAAACCTCCAGTTGTTCTGCATGGGATCTCTGTTCCTAATCCACCTAAACAGAAGAGCAGGAGCCTGTTTTTTTTGGTTTTGTTTTCGTTAAAGACATTTGGGACAAAGAACAGTCTAATCTTTCCACCTTTCTCCTTCTAGATGTACATCACCAGTACAATCAAGACCAAGTCCAGCCGCTTGGCCAAACCAGTGCTCTGTTTGGGCACACTCTGCTCCGCCTTCCTCACCGGCCTCAACAGAGTTTCAGAGTATCGAAACCACTGTTCAGATGTAGTGGCTGGATTTATACTGGGATCAGCTATTGCATTGTTTCTGGTGAGGACTACTAAAACTTGCATTAGGTTTGGGAAGGTGGTGGAGAAGGGGTCGGAGAAGAAGAGAGAAAAGAGAAGGTGGATTCTGGTCATGAGCTACTTTCAAATTATAATATTCATTTTGAGCTTCATTTTGGAACAAACCCAAACTGGTAATTGGATGATTAATTCAAGCTGCAGCTTCCCAGAGCCTTTAACGTGGGTTTGTTTTCATTTCAAAGTCAACCATGTGAAAATTTATGCCTTAAAATTCTTATATACAGCAAATATTTTTATGTATATCTTTGATGAAATTCATTTTAGTGACAGTACAAGTGTTGGAGAGGGCACCAAGTATATAAAAAGGTGAAAAAAGAATGAGGTGTGATTTATGTTATGCTCAATAAAGGTTTAGATAAAGGTAATTTAAGCTACATTGATCAAGTTAAGAATACACTGGCTGATTGTGGGGTATTGGAGAAGATGAAAAGAAGAAGGAAGTGAACAACCCAAGATTCAACCTGAAATCTGTAAGCGCAAGGACAAAAAAAGAGAAGAAAAATGAGGTAAACACTACTTTTAATTAATTTTTAGATCGTGGAGGTAACCAGTGATGTGATTAATTCAGATTCCGTACTCCAGAGGTTAGGCATCCTGTTATTTACCTTCGTAAAATAACTGCCGTAGCAGTTGCCGAGGATAAGATGTGCAAAGTGGGCTCATCTTTCCAAGCAAGACAGCAGTTTCACTGGGCTGCTGTCCATAATGTAAAATCAACATCAGTTGTCCTGCGAGATTTAGTCAAACTGCTTGGCTTCTGCTGCAAGTTAATGTGCTTTTTTCAGACTATTCATCATATTTTATGCTGTGATTAAATTCAGGGTAATAGCTGCAACTTAAACTGATCACGTTGTTTTGTGCTGAATGGGAAAGCTCACTCAGGAGAAAGGAAGGTGAAGGGGACCCCCACCCCCTGCCCCCACTATCCAAAAAGATTTATTTAATAACCTCAGAGGCTTCATTACTTCTAATTGCCGCTGAGTCCTGAGTGCCAATGCGGGAGACACATGGAGGAGAGACTCAGATAAGAAGAAGAAGCTAGAGGTTTGTTATTTGTACATTGGTTGATATGAAGGGAAAATCAGTCCTTTTACAGCTGTCATCTGTCTACAGTTATGGTATTAAAGTGCTAATGTTTAATATATATGTAATGTTTTAGTAGAGTGTATGCTAAACTAATTAGAACTAAATACCAAGGACAGCAGAGATTAGTGAAAATGCCAGAATCTCAATTTGGTCACGACTCAAAAAGTGAAAAAAAAAAAAGGTCACAAATTAAGAGTCTGACTCAATATTGCACCAAAGAAAGTTAGTGGCATTGGAATAGTGTGATTTACATGTGCAGGTCAAGCTTGGTCTTGGTTATTCTTTAAATAATTCCTGCTGTGGTGCAAAACAGTCAGGTTCAGTGTGGTCACATCTTTTTCTTGCTGCATAATAATAATAATAAAAATAATGTATACTTTATTGATCCCCGTGGGGAAATTACTCTTGCTGCATTTGACCCATTCACCCAGTGAAGCAGTGGGTAGCCACTCAGCAGGTGCACCGGGGAGCAGTGTGTAGGGACTATAGCCTTGCTCAGGGGTATCTCAGGGTAGCCGTTCAGTGGATTCAAACCCGTGATCTTCCGATCATGGGACCACCACTCTACCTACTGAGCTATCCCCGCCCCTGCCCATGAGGAGGTGGATCCACTGCACCTGTTTCTTTGATAATTGATAGTAGCTTTCAGTGATTAAACTGTTAAAAGTGATATACATTATGCCATTGATCTTCAGGAAAAGATAAAAGGAAATGGGGTTGTCTGTGCAGGTTCTCACCCATCCAGGTCATGGTAGTCTTAAGGGCCTTGAAGTGTAAGTCTAGTTGCCTTTAACTCAAGTGCTTAAAGAAAAGGAAATCTGTCATTACGTCATTGAACATTATTTTCAGTTTATTATCAGCATACCATGAATGAAGGTTGACCATATTCCCCTGTATTTGCCTTATATTTACAATGAAGCTTATCAAACTCGTTTCACATGAGAACTGAGCCAAGTTGATGGACTGCTATCTTGCAGGAAATGAATTGATAAAGAGAAAGCTGAAAGCAGGTATAGTCTAAATCCTGCTGCTATCAGTGCTCACAGAGAGGAGATCTGAATGGACTCACCAAACAGCAAATGCCTTTGGTCTTTCAAGAGATTTGTCCGCTGCCAGCAGATTGAGGGATCATTGTTAAGAACTTGGTTTTAGAATTGGCTCCGGGATGATGTTGGTAACATAAGATATAAAGCTGTCCACTTGATTCAAGGGAAGGCGCATGCTGACTTGCTGAGTCTAATAGAAGCTAAATCCCCTGAAATTTGAAAGTGGTTCCAAACGAATTCACAGCATGTAGAAATGACACCTAAAAGGCATGCATGACTCATATAAGTCACAACCACTGTAAGAGGTAATATTACAATTCATCTGCTATCAAAGATGAATTGATAAAATAGGGTCTTGAATTATCTGCATAATGGGCAATGTGAAGATAGAAAATAACTTTGTAAGGGTGGAGATGCAAACCGTATCACTTTGCTGCTTCGAAGTACAAGAGTGTGACTGGATTGGGATGGAGATTTATGCTGATAAATGAAATTATGTAAAGCATAAGATCATATGGTTACATTCAGTTCAATTCAGTTTTATTTATCTAGATCCCAACAGCAGTCACCTGGAGGCGATTTATATTGTAAGGTAAAGACCTGACAATAATACAGAGAAACCTGAAACAATCAAACAACCCCCTTTGAACGAGCACTTGGCAGCAGTGGGAAGGAAAAACTTCCTTTTAACAGGAAGAAAAGTCCTGCCACAACCGGTTGACGGTGAGGGGACAAAAAACACAATTAAATAACCGTTACTGAACAGTGCATCTCAGGTGATGGTGCAAAGTAATCCAAAGTCATTTCATAACCACCTCAACAAACTACTTTCCACTGGGAGGAAAATAAAATAAATAATACATTGCATTGAGTGCTGAACCACCAACACAGTTTCAAGTTTCTTTTAATCACAAGTCTGGGGAAAAAGCAGCATTTTTCTGTTGCAAAAATCTGAGACCAGGAAAGTTTCTAAATGATTTTTCAATTCAGCGTTTCAGTGGCAATCTTCAGATTCACTTTGTCTTCATCTGAAACAGTAGGCGGCAGTTCACACACGTCTGTTTTTGCATGAATGACAGGACACACAATGGGGAATGAAAAAGCAGGAGGTGGTTCAGTTTAATAGAAATGTGTTTACAACAGCCACATCAACATGCAATTTAAACTTGTGATAAAAATGTAAAGAATTGTCAAACAGGATAGTTATTTGTAAATTCTGCCCTAGGAGCTATAATTCACTCATTTACTTGGTCTGGGAGCTCTAGAAATTCAATGCCCATGAACAGCCACAAACAAGAAAACCTTGAGCTTCCTCCTGCTTCATTTTCTCCTTTGCTGCTGCCTGAGGGCACGGTTGGTGTCTGGTGGGGTGGGATCTCCCTTAGGCTGCCTTCTTTGATTAACTAGTCTGTGGAGGAGTTAACAAAGACTGCAACCTTACTGGTGTCTCTACCATTAAAAATTCTGACTAGTGGACAAAATGGAAAAAATACAATTACCTCTAATTTATAAACATATAAATGAAGAAACAGCATCTGTTTTCTGCACCTGTTAGCCCACAAAGATTAGCACCCTGAAGCATTTCTGCTGGCTAGATGAAATGATATCCAGCTTTAAGGGACTCACGCAATGTTTGATTGCTCTTTTATACCCATATAAACGTTATATCACTGCAGTAAAAGTTCTGATGTGGAAAATGTAGCCACGTCACACCAAAAAAAAAAAAGAAAAGAAAAGCCCACCAGAGAATTTTTTAAGGTAGCAAAAAACCCTATAACAGCTGGCTCTTGCTGCGGCGTTTAAAGCTGAAAGGGAACAGGATGTTAGTTTTCTGCAACGTTTGTAGGTACATGACACTGTATGGGGGAGGGCACTGTAAGATCAAACCAGCAATCCTGAAAATGAAAATAACAACCAAAAGGGAGACAGCCTGCTCCAGAATGCCCTTTGATCAGCAGACTCACACTGGGCTTCAGACCTCCATTAGCTCTTTTATTTTTAAAAAAATCCACCAGATGTGGCCCTGGATTTCTTTTAAAATTTAAAAAAACAAATACTAATTGTCAGATCGGTGGCTAGAGGAACCTGTACCTTAAAACAACATCACAGCTCATGCCTCCAAACAAAATGACCGAGGTCATCCAAGCTCCTTGCGACTGGTCTTTATGAAGCAAGACTGTAACATGAAGATGCATCAAAATTGACTGCATAATATCCCCTTGAACAAAACTAATTTTTTGGGCGCTCATCCAGTAGTTCAGTCCAGCCCTTAAGGATTATAATGACATTCATAAATAGAGAGACGTGTTTTCCTTTCCCTCAAATTCACATGCATTTTTGGGAACAAATGTTATTTGGGAGAGGGGATCGCCCTCTTTTACTTTCTCTCTCTCTCTCTCTAACACACACACACACACACACACACACACACACACACACACACACACACACACACACACACGGATTTTCAGAAACCTACTATAGAGACTGTCATTCTGCTATCCTCACCTGTACCTTTCCAAATGAGCCATATCAATTCATACAATGACCAAAATCAGCTGAGCTGCCCTTTCCTTGAAATTTGTGAATTAGTGAAATCTCAACAGCTGTTGTTGTGGATTATCATACTATTTATTACATATATTCATAACCCTTTGGATGAATTGTAGACACTTGATCTTCAAGTCAACATTTCGGTTTGCCCATTTATTTGCAAAACGTATCAGTGATCAACCTCGGCTATACCTCCTTAAATCACCGTAGCAACTTTACTGATGATAGCATTAACCTCAAAGCACCACTGTGCAGCCTCACCAAGATGTGAACACGGCTGTAACATCAAGTTACGCTACAAAGTCTCTTAACTCGTTTTATAGAGTTTAAACAACTTTTTCGGACTTTTTGTGTTTGAGTTTCTAATGTTCGTGTGATTTGCTGTGTCTTTCTGCCTGTCTCACTATTAATGTTAAACTGTCCTCATACCTTACAGGGTATATGTGTGGTGAATAACTTCAAAGGTGTCCACAGTGCAGCGGCAAAACAGAAGACTGAGGAGTACCGCGGTCTGCCTCTGATGACTTTCCCCCGTGTGGAGAGCCCACTGGAGACCCTGAGCGCACAGGTAGCTAAAAACACTTAACCTGGAATCCCATAAACTTTAATCTCTATGATGCACATTATCTTTCTTCATTAATTGGCAGAATTCCCTCAAGGCCTGCAGCTTAAAGCAAATTCCTCCCCTCAGATAAGGAATTCTGTAATTCTGGAACTTGGTGTCACTGTAATTTATTGCCATGTACTTTTTTTTTCTACTTTTTCATGGCCTTTTTAGAAGGTCCAAGTGAGGGTGGTGCATAAATCCAAAGATAATTTTCTGTTATCAATAAGTTATTTGGTTAAAAATGTACTCTCCTTCTTTCTCCTTCTTTCTATATCCTTTCTTTCTTTCTTTGTTCACTAAGCAATGACACGTGGCAGGCTTGACGTTTGCACTTCACCCCTTTCCTCCTAACCAAATGCACAGAAACTTAACACAGAGCACTCTTGGCACTAGCTGACACGTGATTTCCTCTTCCTTTTCATTTCCACGCTTTCTGTTTCCATCCACTTCATTTCTTTCTTTGTCTTTCTCTACCCCTGTCCCTTTTCCCCCCCCCCATACTCCCTCCAACATCCATTTTCAGAACCACTCGGCATCGATGACAGAGGTCACATGACTAAGGGGGCAGCACCGGGTCACGTTTGCGTCTCCACAGCACTTCCAGACACAATGACGAGGACGCATGTCACGTGGCTCCGAATGCTTACAAAAACCACTCCTGATATATCTGTTTAAATCACCTGGGGGACAAAATACACCATGTTTGCAGTGGTTTTCATTTAGTTGGGCTATGCTCAGTTCAACCTCCCAAGGCACACAGATCAGGCAACAATATCACAAATCGCAACATAAGCACAGATTGTTTTTCCAGGTTATTTGAGATCATTGAAACATGGGACATTTTTTTCCTCCAAGGTGTGCTGTTTGTAGTTAGAGGACGGTGTTTTGTACATTTTGTATGAGCGAGTGCCGTAGCCTATCCTGACGATGTTAAAACCTGCACACTTCCTGTCAGCTGACTCACTCTGTTTTACATCACATCCTGCCGGGTGAAATGCCTTGTCAATCACCACATGTACCCCACTCGGTTAGAAAAATCTGCTATGGAAAAAAAAATATTGATGTTGTTGTTCTGTGGTGTTTGTCATTTGTACAGAAAAAAGACAGAATCCTTCTTTTTATTATCTCTGTACATTAACTGACCATGTCAGGTCATATTTTTTATGGATTTTTGTTAATATGTATGACTATTATGATCCATTTGGACCTGTTTGCCTGCTGTAAACCTGGATATGTTTTGGTATCAGTTGTTTGGGGAACAACTCCTCTCCCCTTAGGAGGAAATGGCAAGGATGAGTCACTGAAATGCTCAGAAAATGTGTTTTTGCACCTGTAGTGACATGTCATCAGGCTAAATATACAAAAATCTGATTGGCTTAAATGCATGGTATCAGTGTGCTTCACCCCAATTTGCAGATTTACTTTGATGTTAACAGGAAGCTCTCTATGGAGAGATCCAGAGGAGCTAGCCCGTGCCAGATCCGTGTATAGATTATGCTGGTATGGTTTTCCAATTATATTTACTGAAATTCCAATGGAAGACATCCCTAATAAGTACATGGCGAAAAATATAAGAGATTCTTTTCAAGTGAAACTGAGTAATTTACTTGAGGCCTGGTTAGTCCTCCTCACTGAAAACCAGGCTAATGACTCCTGCTTCACTTTTCCTCCTCGAGGTACCCCTCCCTCTCCCCAACCCACCAGTGGATTGTGATGCAATGTTGTGATTCCATTTCCTATTGGAAGATATGCCCAGCATGAAGAGAGAAGTCAAGATGTTTTATAGATATTACTCATTATCATTGTGATTACAATTGTCTTTTACTTTGAGAACAAAAAAAGGCATTTCAGCTGAAATGCTACATATATTTTCTTTCTTCGTTTGTCCAAAAAAATTAAATAGTCAGTAGCAACAGTGTGTCCTCTTGTGTTTCTTTTTATGTACCCAAACGCTTCAATGAGAATGGTAACTTTTCATTTACTTAGAAAATATGTGACCAACGACAAGGACAATCCATCTTGACAGTCAGTACTTGTAAGTTACGTGTGAAACGTGTCTGTCCTTGTGTTTGTCTGAATATCCAGAGATTTGTTTTCATTACTTACCATTTTTCCCCTGATTTGAGCCTTGCAGTGTCACTTCAGCTGCATACAAATCCTACCTCCTTTGCTGTGTCATCTGCATGCTAAAAATGCAGTCACATTATCCTTCCAGTCAACAAGTTTCTGATTATAGGCCAATGGATAAATGTTGATCTGAGCGATCACAGACTGTTGGACCATTCGCTGTGATGTAACGTAATATAATGTATGAAACTGGATGGGTACCCATTAGATTAATTAATTCTCCAATACCTAAACACTGTGCATCATCATTTCTATGAGTGTGTTACATACTCCTGAATGTTAAAAGTTGAGCCAGTGTTAACTCTTGATTTCATTTGAATAGTAAATAGATGGATTTTTATTTGCAAGATGGAAGTGTAATGCAGTTGGTCCTTAATCACTAAATGTCACTGGATTATTACAGGAACAGCCCAAGGACATATTGCATTCCTAGGTTGAAGAAAACCAAAACAGGTTTGTTATTCAAGATGTTTGAGTTACAGGACAATTTCACTGAACAAACCTTCAGTTCAACCAAAATATTGCAACCATATGCAACAGACTTGCAATCTCATTGCCTTTGAAATGGTTGCTTTCTAGTTAAGCACTAGATCTGCAGCCACTTGCAGTCATTTGCCATCTTCAAGGTGACTTTGGTATGTTAGGATGGCAATAAAACGACAATAAGACAGTCGGTCTACTATCGAAGCTGTCTGTGTTAATACAGTTAATAAACTGTGATAAATTGATGTAAATTGCAAATCTTTTGGTTTCTACATGCACAGAAATTCACATTAACAACTTAAAACCATAGACTTGAAATGTAGAAAATCACACAGGCCTGTAACCAAAATATAACCTGTTGGCAACCCTGTGAGTCAAATAGTCTACTGGAGAGGAGTTGTGCTCATAGACATAGACAGACTGACTAAGATTGATTGATTGATAGGTTGATAAGATTCTGATGAGAAAAAGCCACATATTTCCAGACATATTGAAATATGCTAATATTCACATGTTCACTCAAAGCCTAACATGTTAAACATAAAAGCAGTCAGTTATTCTAAAACAGAGTTGTAAGATTACTGCTTTTAGAGGATATGCATCCCTGGAAACTGAACTGTGAGCTGTTGCAATGATTTGTTTTAGACCATCTGTTTTAACAGAGTGCGGCTACACCAATGACTTCATAGGCATGGTGTCAGTCAGCCTAGAGTTGACTGTGAGTGTATGCTCAGTAAATGTAAACATTAATTAATCTGGCAGTCAGTGTTTGAATCAAGCAGTCAACCCTGAGACCATGACCCTAAATTTCGAGTTTAATAAAGAACGTGTACGAGTACACCTTAAGGGTTGTTTTTGAATGAAAAGTTAAGTAAAACGAATGCCGATGACTGAAATTTGAGTCTGATCCTTCATATTGTTGCTTTGGGGGTGAAGCCAGAAGAAAAACGGGATGTTTAAGTGAACCTGTGTTTACACAGGCACTCAAAAAAACACCATGAATATGGCTTTATTCTTCTTTCATGTTATAACTTGTGACAGGCAGCCCTTCTTTTCCCTCACACCACACCCCTGTCCAGCTGCTACCTGTGCTACCTAGAAAAGTGATTAAAATGAGCATAGTTGTGCTAAAACCAGGTTATTTAGCTTCTCTAGTGATTCATCCTGTTACAGCCGCGTCGACTTCACTGATGTTTATGTCATAGCTAAGCAAGGCGTACACGCACAGAGACACAAAGAAAGCTGACGGCTCAGTCTGTGCACTTGCTCTTTTGCTCTGTCAGGTATTCATTTCAGCTGTGACAGCCTGCGCTTACCCTGCAGACACACTGGCTAAATAGATAGGAGCTGTTTGTGTTTGTGTGTGCGGCGGTATTTTACCATGCCGTGTCTTCGTAAAATGTCATCGTTAGCTGTTCTGAGTATGCCTTCCTGTCCAAATTGCTGTCCCCTAGCAATATGAGTGAAGAATAGCAACAACCAAATGTAGTTTTCAAGGTAGGGAACAAACCTCTGAGTGGTTTGAGTTTTTTAAATATATAGCTGCTGTACGTTTTTATAAAATAATCTATTAAAATGAGCTGGAATAAGTAACTACAGATGAATCTAAATGGTGAAGCTTTTATAAATACAAAAAAAAGTCTGGTTTGCAGTGGCTGTCAGCCATTGTTCTCAAGTGTAAATTCACACTTGTCTCTCTTACTGAAGCTGGGGACTCGTAAGTGCAAGGAAATACCTTAAATCCTCTTAAAATCATTGAGCTTTTGGTCTTCCTTTGAGTCACTTGGCAGTAAATCCACTTTGCTGCCAGATATAAATGAGATTAAGGATTCTAAAAAACCTGTTTGAAATAAGTTGTTTTGCAACGAGCAGCGTCAAGGTTTTGGAGGCATAATAACTTAAAACCAAGGTTGAGGTAGGAGCAAGCCTCAGAGTCTTAGCATGCCACACTCTGCTTTCTAATTTGTACAGGAAATCATTTACAGACCTGTAAAATTGAACATTTTTAAGACACTGGGGGAAAAAAGAAATGCAGCAACTAAGATAAGTGCAAAGAAGATATTTAATAACAGAACATGTCCAAACCCAAATGATGCAAGGAAACAGGGCCCCAGAGAGGGAACTGTTGTGTTGTGTTCATTTTTGAATGCAAATCACATTTAATAACGTGTCAGAGTTAAACTAGTGGTCTGTGTTCATACAGTTACTATTTAACAGCTGGCTTAAATGAGGAACTGAAAAGTATGTATTTTGTGTCACAATGTTACAAGAGCACCAGTATGACCTCAAGAGCCTGGACAGAAAGGTTTTGTTTTGGGTCCCTGACCGCGGAAAAAGCTGGAGACTGTTCAATTTAATCCTGTTTTAGGTTTTATGTTGCCAGCTTGCCATTGTTGTGATCTCACTGTGAAATACTTCTATACCCTAACTCAAACTCTGACAAGTTAAGGTGACTTTGTTTATTCAGTGTGCATCAGTGAAGTGCAGGACATTATACAGTGACCCATAAATAAGATTGTGTGTACGCTTATTATAATCCACCATAAAATGTCAACCTGGTGTTCATTACGTATGTAAATGTGTCTTGCGAAAGCTTTATCTTTTTAAAAAAATGATTACATCTAACCACCCGACCGACCCTTTCAAAAGCTTATTAGAGAAAAAATACCCCTAATCAATACAAACATGCTACCAAAAGCAAGAAACATCAATGGTAATAGCTGAAAGATACAAGATTTCAGCAAGACACACAAACATGAAGACTGAGATGACTGGGTTCAACCTCAGGTCAGTTGAAATCCTCAGTGAGTCTTAAAAGACTCAGGTGAATTAGTCTATTAAGCTTAAATACCAAAGAGTCCTCATATCTGTGATCAGGCTTAATGTCATAGCAAGCAAATCTGTACCCTTGGAAAAATGAGGTTTTAGGGGGGGAGGCATGGCAGGGACAAAAGGAAGAAATAAACAGGAAAAAGGTAAAAGAACCAGATAGGCATGAAAAGGAGTTAAAGAATTGTAATATAAGGGAAGTTGAGAGGGGCAAGGAATTGCAAAGCTCTTCAGTGATACAACAGAACAGATTTGGTTCAAGATCCCTGGTTCGCCCTTATCCAGCACCTCTCATCTAATTCAATCTCATGTTCCAGGAGTGAGAAAATGTCCTACTTGGAATTGCAGAGCAGGATCTGATCACTGCCGAACATTTCAGTGCAGTGTTGAGGGGAGCTCCAGAGCCATAAGGAGGATCCTGCTATTGGAAATCGGTGAGGCTTCTAACTTCAGAACTCAGGCAAGGATTTGTTCCGGGACCCAGCTTGGTTTTGAAAACTAGTCCAGTGTGTTAACCAGGGTTCTCTTTCCTGGACAAATTGGGACTGGCTTCACAGCTCCGGACATGTGTTTTTGTGTTGTTTAATCTGCTGGTGGGTCTGGGTATACTGAACAAACTGGTTAGACTGGTGTGAAGTGGGCTGACTGGGTGCAGTCTGGTTTGCTTGCTGGTTTTCTGATTGGTACTGTTCAAGCTCTCTCTTCCTCCTCATGGCAGACTGCAGCTGCTGCTTGATTACAAGGATTTGACTCTCCAGTTCTGACAGTTCTTGAACCAGCGGGTTCCGTCCCAGACCTGGACCGCAGTCGCCCACTCCCAAAGCACGGCACTGCCCAGAACTGCCCTGCCCTGGCCCCAGTCCTTGGTCCAAACCCCTTCCTAACAGGTCAGAGCGACCATTAGAGGTAGTTACTATAGGCAGGGGTTTCTCCAGCAGAGGGAGAGAGTGGGGATGAGGGAGGGGAGAAGGGGGCGGTGGAGGAGGGAGATCCTGGGATGACGGGCATTCCAGGTCGTTTTGCATCTCTTGTGGAAGGATCCTTCGCCTGTTGCAGTAGGACGACTCTGCAGGATTCCAAGGCGCAGACTGGTTGTTTCCCTCATTGCACCTGGAAATAGGAGAAACCTTCATCAGTTCATCTGACTGCATGTTTACTGTACAATATAAAGCGCCTTGAGGCGACTTTTGTTGCCATTTGGCGCTATATAAATAAAACTGAATTGAATTGAAATGTTTCCAGTCTGAATCCAATATAAAATCAAGGCATCAGCTATGGCTAAACCATGAGCTGCCACTGCACACACAATTCTGAACGTGTTATATGACAAACAGCAATTTACACAGAGCTGGACTGAAAGAGTTGAACAATTTCTAGAAGATTGCTTACGGGGGTAAAGACTGGAAATGATTGCTATGGGGGTTACATTGAGTCTTGGAAGAATAGCAGTGTGACTGCTTACTAAGAAATAGTTTTTCGCTTTTCCTTAAATATGTCATTACATGAAAAGGGTGTTCTTTGGGTATTGTCCTGTTTATTGTTTGTTTTGTCTACACAAGCACCACGTTCTTAGGGATGACTTATGGCTCTGCTGGCTGATCAGTAGACAACATTTAAATATCATTTTTGAATCATCATGAAACTTTGGACATTTGTTTAACATAGTTGAATCCTACTGACTGTGGTATTCGAATAAGAGACATTGCTTTTATTCTTGAGATAGCACCTTTCTACTCTACCTGAGCAGTCAAAGCGTTTTACACAACTTGCCTCATCCATTCATACCACTTTTTTTTTCAATGAATTTTTCTACGTAAGTGCTTTTTATCTAGCATTCAAACACATCGTTCCTCTGAATGCATTGGAGAGCAATTTGCAGTTAGTATCTTGCTCAAGGATCCTCAAGAGTGTGAGTATGGTAATATACTGATGTTTTTTCTAGCAGGCAGACAAAATCTTCTCATTCGGTGCATAAAAGATAATAGTTTTTTTTATTACTTAATTTTTAATAAAGGTTTTACATATTTTTTACAACAGAAAAGGAACACAACAAACAAACAAAAACAACAGTAACAAAACAAGCAGTCGACTGAAAAACACAGTTTTTTTCCCTACAAAGCAATTCTGGCAGTGAGAACATGACTTTATATTCATGAATTGACAACACATCTACAGATGTAAGAGCAGCCTCGGCGAGGCATACAGAAGTTTATATAGATGTGAGTAGGCACAAACAGGAATTAAAAATTTCAGATAGATTTCAACCACTTGTCCCATGTTGTGGTATAAATATTATCTTGCAACCTTAACAAAAAGGTAAGTTTTTCCATTTTATGAATCTCCTCCACAACGCTCAACCAGTCGTCCAGAACAGGGGGGTCAGTACAGAGCCACTTACGAGTAATTGCTTTTTTCGCTGCAGCAGTAGCTGCATTTGAATAAAGCACCAAATCCACACTTTTAAGCTTAAATTTCAAAACTTACATTTAACTACTGATTTTATCTACTGTTCTGATTCTATCTGTTTTGATTTTATATACAGTTTTGTTTGTTTGTTAATTAGTTTGTTTGTTTGCTTGTTTTAATCAATTTTAAATCATGCTTTTTATTTGTTTTTGTTTCTAATGTCTCTGTAAAGCACTTTGAATCACCTTGTTGTTGAATTGTGCTAAACAAATAAACTTGCCTTGCCTTGCCTTGCCTAGCAGTAAGAATCTTCAGGAGATATTTGTTATTGCTTGTTAATTCTTCGGGTAAGTCTCCTAAATAAAATGTTATGAAGGGCCGTTGTTTTGATTTAAAGCCTATAGTCTGTTCTATCTTTGATATAACATCTTCCCAAAATTTAGAAAGTTTTCGACAAGACCAGAATATGTGGGTATGGTTTGCAACAGTTTCCCCACACAAACCAGATAAGCAATGTAAAAGATGCCAAGGGGTTCAGTTTTTTCTGACAAGCTGTTGCCAGTTTCTGATCTCCTATCAGGGCTTGTATTGAAATGACCCCACAGATATTCTCAATGTCTTTCCATCGGGCCCCACAAGTATCATCACACCATTGTATAACTATTTTGAGTTGAGCAGCAAGGTAGTAATCTCGGAGACTTGGGAGGGAGAAGCCGCCTTTATCTTTATGAATTAATAATGTGCTATATTTAATTCTAGGTTTTCCGCCCGCTCCAAATAAATCAAGATATTTGTTTGTCTCAGTCATGGAACTGAGATTTGGGGATTTTGATAGGTAGAGACATAAACAGATACAGTAGTCTAGGTAGGACTAAAAGATGATAGATTTTTAAAGTGATTCTGTAGTATTTCAGGTCATTCCAGGTAATGAGGACCAAACCCTCCTCATTTAATTGCTTTTTGCCTCCCTAAGGAAATGCCGGTATATCTATCCTGTTAAGCCCGTGTACATTTCTTGGTAAAATGAAACAAAACAAAACAATTTTTTTAAAGAAAAGCTGTGGGTGGATATTAGCTTGGCTTAAGGCCTTGCCAGTATATAAAGACACCTTGACTAACTAGCAGCCAGATGCTGCAGATCAAATGCACTTGATTATCTGACCAATAGCAAGTGTGACCACCACTAGTTTGGTTCAGTGGAGCATTCAGGCGTGTTGCCACAGTCTTCCCAGGATGGGCGCGACAGCAAATTCACCCCAAGTCATACCTTCAAATGTTCATGTTCATGTACATCTTAATGTCAGTATGACAGTACAATAAGATTAAAAAAACAAGTAAGTAAGAGGCTGATTGATTGATTGTTTTTGGAACTTCTTAAAGTACATCTCATTATCGGACTGGCTGAATGGTTATATTGCCAATTCAGTTTTGTCAGAACTTTGAACCTGGTGTTCAAGTTTGAAAAACCACAGGAATAGCAGCAACTCACCAAATAATATTTGGCAGATGCTTGGATCCAGTCTTATGCACAAGTTTTTTTAATGAATAGGCTATCGCCACATGTAGGTACTGAACACAAAAAAAAGAAGACATTGCCAGAGCTCAATATAGAAGTCAAATTCATGTCCAATTAATTTCCTCTGCCACCAGCCCTGATCCTCAAAACCTTTCCTATCCAACCCCAGGTCCACTGTGATCTTTGCGCTAACAAGCACTAGCAGCAGTAATGTGGACTGAAGGTCCAGAGAGACATTACTTTGACACAACACCACGGATTTCATGTTCATTTGCACTTTTAACATGTATTACCTTACAAATCCTCTTCTTTCCTCCCTCCCCCCTTTTGCTGTCCTCCATTCTTAGTAGCACTATGATCCTTAATCATTGTCCAATGTACATCATTCCTCTTGCCTTTTAAAAATCATTTAATATCACGTAACAAGCAACGTAGAAGGATAACAAACAAGAAAATATTAATTCACAATTCAAAGAGGTTTGACTAGCACTTCAAAGCTACACAACCTCTAAAGAACATGTAACTGTAGTTCACCTTGGTGATATGTCAGTTTCTTTGATTGTACTATGAAAATAAACCCATGTTGAAAAAGATTAAAAAAGCATCTAAAAAAACACAGCAAGAACTTAATAGGAAGAAGATAGAAATAAAGGCATTTACACTACATAAATGAGAAGTTGAGAAGATGAGTGTTCTGTTATCACTGGAGAAAATACCACTGTGTCCTTGCTTTTATGCTTCACCAACCATGGAAATGTTTGCTAGAGGCTGAGGTTGCCCTTATCATTTAAACTGATTTTGTAAATTTAGCTATTATTCCATTGTTTAGTTCAGTTAATATATAATAAGCTTCATTTATTTCTTCATTGTCTACTATTGATTTATTAAAGATTATGAGCTGTTTGGTTAAGTTAGAGAATTAAAAGACAAGGGAAATATTCAGTGTTACAATTTAAAGAAGCACACAATTTTTGTAAAATATGCATTTAACAAAATTATATTTATGATTCAAAATACAAAAAGTCAAGTTAAGAAAACATATTTTGTGTATACAAACTGTAGTCCATAATAAAAATACCTCAGATTGCCTTAACTGTCTGCTCTTTATTACTGAAGATGAAAATACAACTTTAAAGTATATTAGGGACCAATAAAACATATTCCCTCTCAACTCCAATGTTTGCTGTAGGCCTTATTGAACTTGAAGTCTAACAAAAGAACAACATTTCTTTTCTTTTCCTTTCCAAAAAGAAACTTTTTAAAATCTACTGGACCACCTCTGCAAGCTGGAAAAAAAAACTAACATGATTTTATTAAAGCAGTGAAGATGAGATACTCTCATCATACAAAGTAAAGCCTAACAGACGAGCTCTTTGAATCAAAGGAATTTTCACTTGGCGATAAAAAAAGTAACAAGGAGAATTTAATCTGATACTCCAGACATCAAAAGAGACTAAAGCTGACACACAACATGAAAAGAGTTGTTTTTAATTTTATTAAATTCATGTGTGCATCTTTTTGACAGGAGGACACCTGCACTTGTGTCTGCAGTAAAAGATGGAACATTTTGAAGTCCTGAGATAATCATGGACGTTTCAGCATTTACAAATGTAACCAGTAGGAAGTTCTTCAACTATTCTATAACTATTACATTCTATACAGGTCAAATTTGACTAATTTTAATGTTTGAAATAAGTAAAAAATAAAACAAATTTCATCCTTTAAACCAGTCTTTTTCCAAAGTGACCCAAAATACACAAAAAATTTAATATTTTAATTTTTCATACTGTTTTACAGATGTTAAAAATTTGTGTACACTGCTCAAAAAAGAACACCTTAAAAACAATGAAAATTATGCTGCATATTCTGACATTGACTAATGCATTAACGTTATATTATTGTTGATTTAATATTTAAAATTAGCTTCTTTTTAAAAAAAAATATTATAGCATTAAGCACAGTGTTTAACATGGTTATATGATAAACCCCATAAAAAGTAGATAAAATATATTTGAATCGTCACAACTGTTATCTTTTTATCTTTTGGTAAAACAGGAAATTATGTTACGTGAAAATAGATGTATGTATGCATATCAATTGATATATATTTCCATTTTCGGTTTAAACACTTATTATGAAGGAATTCTGGGCCAGATCAAAATGGAACTGGAGAATACTGTGAAGGCAGGAAATATGACCAGTATGTAAGTTCTGAACGAAGTGAGATATTCACAGGTGGGTCCCCGGTGTGTTTGAGAACATTTAGATTGAAAGAAATAGAGGTATGAGGTCTTTGCACTGTCAGCACTAAAGCATTTGTGGAAAATTAAGGCTTTTAAGCCAAAGGTGAAATAAAAGGAGTCAGTTTATAGACTTGTATACTTTAATGTTAACTGACATATATTATCCTTCTTTTCTGCTTATATTATTGATTATTTATTGTTTGTTTTAAAGCACTTCCACTGCTCTGAAAAGTGTGAGATAAATAAAGATGATTCTTTTTCATTAGTATTCTACAGCATTTCCTCCTTTCGCATTAACTAAAAAGCTGGATTCCTTCATTGTTTATCCATCCATCTAAGCAATTTTCCTTGATTTGGTATTCAGGGTGTTAACTCTGAGAGCAGCCCCTTCATCTTTTATGAATTGGTACAATGATTGAAACAGTGTTCACACCATTTCAATGGAAAATATATGAACACAGACTTTACTTTTTTTGCCCTTGTAGAAATTACCACCATGCAGTGACCCACAAAATATAATGCTTATCAAGGTCAGAAAGAAAAATGTGCAACATAATGTGTGCAACTCACACTGAAGTCATGTCAAAATTCGAATCATTATTTTTCTGCAACATTCGAACGTGTTCTTCACATAGCACACATTTTTATTCATTTTCTCCAGCCTGAGACAACTTTCCACTATAATAATGTACTGGATCTATGCTTTAAAATCAAGATGTATGTATAGAAAGACTGTTGTTTCCATGTGTAGTTATTTAAGTTTGGGAAAGTTGCACACCTTTGGTTTTGGAGTGTTATGTTCCGGTTCAAGTCATTTCCTGTTATATTTTGTAATCATTAGTCTTTGTGTATTCTAATCAGTTTTACTTCCTCCCTTTAGTAGTTTTCCATCCTTGATAATTATAATCTATGACCTGATCAATCTGACCGGCGTTGGTTTCTACATCCATTCCCAAACTACCAATTACTCTTCTGTGTCCAATTACTTAATCACTCACCCCAGTATATATACACCCATTTGTTCTCCCACATTGTCTTGTTACTACTAGTCCAATTTTCTAGTGATTCTTTTCCTGTACCTTTTTTTCTGGAGTTCCTGGTGTTTTTATTTGTTTCGGCCCACGTTTTTAGTCTCTGGTTTCCTCTTGTATGATATTTTGTCATGTTTTTGCATTTTGCCTGCCCCATGTCTGCATTACTTGTGCTTCAATGCTGTCTTTCTGTGTATTACCACTGGTTGGATTAAAAGGTTAGATTTTTGGTCCTCCTCCAGTGAAATTCTCACAACCCTTCCAACATATATGAAAAGCCAAAAGCAGAAAGATTCAAAGAATGATTAATGATAACTGACATTAAGTGACACATTACATAAAAAAGAAGCTGGGGTAGAGTTTGGTTGCAAAGCAGCTTGAAGTGTGAAGTTAAAATTACCTAAACAGCACGCCCTGCAAGAGATTTGCCAAATGCATATGACTGAACTATTAGCTTGATTTTGTTTCCAGCCTGAACTAAAGATGCCCTCGATTTGAATTATATTCTTTATATGAGAGGCCAAAACAAAACTTGGACACACCAAAACAGCATCCGATAGTATTGAAAATCACAACTTCCAGTACTTGCAGTTATTTTTCTATCTCATGTCAATCAGTGAAGTTTTCTCATCTTACTTCCGCTTATCTGCAGCAGTTCTCGAAGCTAAAAAGATTTTTTTTAAATTGCATTTTATTCACCAGTAACTTTTATTTTCCTAGCCCGTATATCAGTACAGATGTTTCTATCAACAGTCAAAACAAGACACACGCAGCTTGCTATGCTGAGGTCAGAGGGTGTCTTTTATTAAGCAAAATATAGAATCGCTGCATTGGACTACAGCGTAGAACACCAGTCTCAAGTAAATTACTTTAAAACTAGCTTACAGTTTTTTTGTCTCTTATTTTGACCTGTGTCAGCAGGTTTTTAAAAACATGCCGCAAATTCCATCTAAGCACATGTCAGCCATGGCATGAATCATATCTACATTTTAAATTTTCCTAAATGAGACAGTGGGATTAGAAAATGAAAACCCTACTCAGATAAAAACAAAACAAAATAAAATAATGCATATTAAATGGAAGGCCACAAAAAAAGAAAACTGTAAATAAAATCATATGAAATACAATGTTAAATAAGTTTACTATTTATTAAAAAAAAACCCAACTAATTTACGTAATTTTAGTATTAGGTATTAAAGAGACGGAACAATTCTCCACTACTGAAACAGAGTATTGTAGCTGAATTGTAACTGATATCATTGGTGTATTCAGAGCGACAGATAATCCTATTTTAGCCTGGCTGTCAGTCATTGCCAGAGCTTCATGACCTTAACACTGTGCTTGATACCAAAGCATGCAATCTTAACTGGCCATCCGAGAATATTTCACGGTATTACAGACACTGCTGCTAATTATCTCACACAGACAGTGTTCTCTGCTGTCTTTGGGTTTTCCTACATCCCAGTTAACACACTTAGGAAATGAAATGTGCTATAGCTTCATCCTAAGTAGTAGTGATTTCCAATTTAATTTCCATCCATGTGTTCCATTTGGTCATCCTGTATAGCGATTTTCAGTACCATACAGTACAGACTAGGACTGATAATGATGCATTTTGGTATCGTTTCGCACAGTTTAATTCTAACTGAAACTGTCTAGAGTATAAAATCCTGCACAGGAAGATCTGATTTCAGTGCTCTGATTGCACAAAAGACACTTTTGACACACAAGTTTTTCGGCAGAGCACTGACAATGAGACGGTAATAATTTCTGACTCTTAGACAGCATGCAGAATAACTTGATTGAATGAGTATAATTATGCAAGAGTAGGCAATCCATCCTCATTACCACAGGCATCCCTCACATGGCCTCGGCTCCATAATTATTAAGTGTATTTAATCCTTACTTTAAGTGCTCCACCTGAGTGTGCTCTCAGTATGGAGTGAGTGGTAGATGTGAATGAACTATACTATAAAATGGAACTTTATTTTGCTTCTAAGGGGAGACCAAGTAAATCCAAATCAAGACAAAGGGTGGTGGTATGATTAGATGCTTGATGGCTAAATGTGAAAAGGGCAGGGCTACGCTATGGCACACAGTATCAAAGTGTATGCAACTAATATGTATTAATATGTGCAATTAAATGTTCCCATGCAAAGGACACTGAAAGTGCCTACATAAAGACGCTTTCATGATTTACTGATTCTCCCTTTCTCACCCACTGTTTTCAACAATACCACGTGACGTCAGCGTGGATTATTTTCTCAATTTCCCTCACTGATAATTGGCTTCCAACAGATTGACCTTTCTATTTAGTTTTTGATTAAAAATGGGTCCCTTAACTTCCATTTGGATGTTAATTGATGTCACTTACTGTTCAGCTTATAATTTGGCCAATGCACCATTTAACTTTCAAATATTGGCTTCTTACAGGAACACCTTGTTTGCATTTTTAGTCTCAGTCAATGTGGTGTATTTAAGCATGCATCACATTTAGGAGCATTTTTCATCTTCGTTTGTAATATGTAACTATGTTATTGTGTTTAAAAATCCAAAGTGATGGGAAAATAAGCAGCATTTAATAAACAATTCTTACATCACACCTGCGAAAAACAGCAAAAACAACAAAAAATGGTATAAAGTGTTTAAAATGGATCTGTTGCACCATATATACTGAATTTTTGTAATGTACCGATGAAGATAACAAACAAATGTTCCAAACAATTCATAAATAATTACAACACATATGTGCTCAGATCAGATTCAGATCAGTCACTTAGGGATGGATGTTTCATCAAGTATAGATGATGAAAGACCAAACTGAAATAATACAATGCCCACACTTTAAAGACAATAACAGTACCCCTTTTCAGGCTTTGTAATAGTCGGTAGTTTGTCATCTGTGAAGACTGAGTTGAGGGCCCGGTGTAATCTCTGGAAAACAAGCAACAACATGTGCTTACTGTAAATGATGTGTCTGATTTTTAAGTGTCTGAAAGACTTTACCATAAGCAGCAACAACAAAGCAAGAACAAAAAACAAATGCACAAAATTTGCAAAACCAGAAACTGTAGATAAAAACTATTCATTTTATAAATCTTATTTTTCATAATTGCTTGCACAAACTATTTTTAAATTATAGTGTGACCACAGTCACGGTCACCACATGTGTGTTTGAGTGTGAGTCTGGTCCGTACCTGGCTTGTGTGTAGCCAGTATTTGAAGCGTGGCTCCTTGACCCTTGGGATCACCAGCTTGTACACAATGTGTTCCGCTATGGTGGTCAGCAAAGATAAAGCCACGCCCACACACAACATCACAAACAGACCAGAAAAATGCTTTATACCCATCTGCAGCGTCTGGAGAGAAAGAAATGAGACAATCAGTATATGATAGAGAAGCTTGAGAAAGTGAAAAGGTGGGAAGGATAAAGGAGGTTATACAGGGAGTGTGTATACAGATATGCATATGGAGAAGCAGATGTTTAAAAACAATCCATGAACAGTCAAGTGAAACAGATTGTTTTCGCAGGATGCTATGCAACGGACTATAAAAGTAAAGGCTTTGGCAATTTACTGGTCTGGAGCATTCAGTTGTTTGTTAACACAATGACACAATCTTCCCATGAGTGGATGCCCCAGCAGAATTACCCAGAGGTCAGACCTTGCAAGCTCAGAGAAACTGCAAAAAACCCAGGAGCAATACCTCAAATGTTACAGCCTCCAGTTAGCACATTAAATATTAAAGTTCATGACAGTATGATTTAAAAAAAAAAATGAACAAGTGTGTGTTTGGAAGTGTTGCAAGCCTCTTCTCTCTAAAAAGAACATGGTAGCACTGTTTATGTTTGCAAAACTGAATCTGAAGAAACCACAAGACGTCTGGATCAATGTCCTTTGAACAGATGAGACCAAAACAAAGATGTTTGGCAAAAAACAAACAAATCGTATCGGCACAAACACCTCTGTCAAGCACAACACTTTAGTGATGATGATTTGGTGGTTGGTGGTTGGTTTTGCAGCCACAGGACCCCTGCACCAAACTATTCTAGAGCCAAATGCTAGGCAATCTGATGAACTGCTGAAGCTTCACTTCAGCCATGCAACAGGGCAATGATCTCAGTACAATGAAGCATAGAACATTGACAACAGAAAGAATCAAGGTGTTGCAATGACCCTGTATAAGTCACACAACAGTGTGAGGGCATTACAAAGTCATATAGAAAACAAGTACTTTAAGTTATTCCTGCTAAAGATGGTTTTATAAGTAACTGAATCTGTAATTTAGGGTGTACTTAGATTTTCACAGGACTGCATAGAGTCCTCTTATTCATATGACAGTAAATGACTTTAAGCTTTATACTTATATCTTGAAATTCTCATTGTCTAATTATTTGAGACACACAATGCAATAAATAATATATTAAATGTATTGCTTACATGTGATTCATATGGATTATTAGCTTATTTTGCTCATAAAAAGAAACTGAGGGCAAAATTAAGGGCGATAGCCTCCAAATATCATTACGAAGTCAGTCACAGGTAAAAATTGCTTGTTTCATTTAAATAAAAACAGAATAATTTTTCAGAGGACTGGAAATCTGAAGTAAGACCACCTTGCATTTACAAACTCAGGGCAAACACGTCATGAAATAAATTTTAAATCTCTTGGAACAAGTTTTCTCATTCTTCTGAAATATAAGAGAATCCCTCTGGGATATCACACTTTCGATCAGATTGTGATTGCCTCCTTCACATCTTAATTTACACTCGTTCTGTTCTAAATGTGTCCATATTATTGTGCGAGTCTGTACATGTAGCCATCTACAAATGTGATATAACACTTTGCTTAACTGACCACTTGTTGCAGTTACTGCAGTTACATATATTCTCATAAGAATCTTTTTAGTGCTGAGTGTGCAATAGCTTTTTGATACCGGGGCAGCTGCAGTGATTACATTATAAAGTCATGTTGGCGAAGAATACATGATGGATTAAATTTATCAATGCATTTTTGTGACTTGGCACGCTAGCAGTAATGAAATTTTGGACGGTGGAAGATAATGATTCCTGAGAAGTTGTTGAATAAAGAGAATAGTAACCTTTGGCTGTGCTGGCATACATTTTAAACTCTATAGAAATCCATTGGGATAGGGGAAAAACTGCGGTATCCTTCAAAGTCAAGATGAGCTCACTGTATATATGTGACGTTAATCTGATCTAAGGCTACGTTCACACTGCAGGTCTTAATGCTCAATTCCGATTTTGTGATCAAATCCGATTTTTTTTGTCTGGTTGTTCATACTACAAAGGAAATATGACAGCAAACGCTCTCTAGTGTGAACGGTTCACGGCCCTCAAAGCGGCCCGCATGCGCAAAAGAAGACGTCACACACAACGCCTTCTGTTTGCGGAAGCAAAAATGGCGGCTACAGAGCTAGTAGGTGTTGTCGCAGCAGTCTATCAATTCCTGCACAGTCGTAACCGACAGAATTTTGAGAAATAAATTAGAGAGAGAAAGACACTGAGAAATTAAGAGAGCCCGTGCTATAACAATGGCCGCCATGCTTTCTCATTTGTTTTCTCTAGCGCTGATAATTGGTGTCTGTCTTGTGTCAGTGACGTAAAAGACGAATTTAATGCAACATAACCATCAAACAGCAGTCGCTTTCTAAAACATCAGATATGTATCGGATTCAGTACCACATACGAAAGTGACCTAGATCAGATTTGAAAATATCGGATTTGTGCTGTTCACACTGACATACCATGATCGGATATGGGTCGCAAAGGGTCATAAAAGTCGGATTTGATGCGCTTTCCCTGCAGTGTGAACGTAGCCTAATACTCCAGCTTCAGTGAATAAAGAACACGTTTGAGTCTGTGTCTAATAGCACACTCCAACATTCCTCATTAGCAGTGTTGGGGAGTAACGGAATACATGTACCGCTGTTACGTATTTAAAATACAAAATATGAGTAACTGTATTCCGTTACAGTTACCGTTTAAAAAGGTGGTATTTAGAATACAGTTACTTTGTTGAAATAAATGGATTACACGGCGGTACTTTCCTGTTTCATATTGTGGCGGGTCAGGACTGTTTGGGTTTTGTTTGACAGCTACGATCTGTTGTTCCAGGCGGCAGGGTTATGGTTGCCGTGGTTACAGTGTGACGCTCTCTCTCTGCGACTGTGTGTTTCCTGGGTGAGAGAGCGCCTTTTTGTTGTTGTTGTTGTGCTAAGCTAATAGGCAGAGTGTTAGAGACATAGCCCTAAAGAATGTAGCCTCCTGGGCAGCGTAGTCCGTGCTGCAGGGAGAATGGACTGCCATACCCGTTATGTGTCTGTGAGCGCGAGGAGGGAGAAAAAGGAGAGTGGAAAAGTACGAGTTGTCATCGAGCAGAAACGGGAGCTGGAAGCATGTAAATATAATAATAACCACTGCAGCCAAGAAGAGAGCCTGACGAGCCCAGTTGTAAGTAAGCTATTAAGACTCGACTGTACACCATGTTCGTGTTTTCCTCCGAAACAATAAATTCCGTTGGAGCAGCCTTTCAACGCCTCTCTCTGTCTCTCGCAAGCAAAGTTGACCCAGACAACAAAGTAAATCTATTTTTCGGCTACGAGCCCGAAACGGAACCGATGTATTAGCCAGAGGTCCCTTTACTACGGTTCGGAGTCGCGGACCTTCAGTAATAGTAATAATTCACACAGCAATAGTACATTTATGTAGTTGTAAAAAGCATGATAATATATTAAGTAATCCAAAGTATTCAGAATACGTTACTCTCATTGAGTAACGTAACAGAATACGTTACAAAATACGTTTTGGGGCATGTATTCTGTAATCTGTAATGGAATACATTTTAAAAGTAACCTTCCCAACACTGCTCATTAGAAGGCTCAGCACATGAAAACACATACTATATGCTACAGGTTTTTGGTAACACACGCTTCTAGGCTCATACCACTATATACAACAATCATTTCTAATGGTGCTGTTATATTTCACCATTTGACTGCATAAATTAGCAGAAAAAAATCAATAAAAAAGCACATCACTTTTATCATCTTCACTTCTTTTATCACCATTTATTTCTCGGTAATGCTAAGTTTGGCCCTCCTAATGTTAGGTAATTGAATAATATGCAATTTATTGGTATTGATTTTATTACTTCAAATGGGATCAGATTCTTTGGGGTGACGGAGAGCTGGGTAAATGCCAGAGAGCTTGGCTACTGTACCTCAGTGAAGCCAATCCATCAGATTTTTCATCTTTTCAGAATCCTTAGGCTTACTGCTGGTGGTAGTCACTCATCGGTATAAATAATTGCTACAAAAAAGTGCTGAGCAGGGCTAAAACTGGGCCAAGCTTGTCAGTAACTCATATTGCTTATATGACATGAGGGCCCTGCTGATGTTGCCCGATGTATGCAAGTGAACAACAAAGTTTAGAAATCAGTTTAGGTCATTTTAAGTTAATGATATATACTTGATATTTAAAATCATTACCAATAATATGAGAACCCTAAGTGTGCACATGATCACCGTACTGTGGTTTCTGTGAGACAAAAATTGAAATACACACCCAGATGAAGCTAAATATCAGTTGAGCAGGTTTCTCCTCCGTAGCGTTAGGCAGACTGAGGTATGATGGTGCAAAATGAATTGTACCCGGAGCAATTTAAATGTCTGCAGCTCTAGATAGCATCTATAACACGTCTAACTGCTACACACCGGGAAATGATTCACTTAGGTGACATTGAATCTGTGGCAATGCAACGTGCCACATTGCCACAACTCCTGCTTCTGAGCTCATGAAATGGCAATTTACATTTAAGATTAAGTATTTAGTAGACGCTGTCATTCAAAGGTACAAATCACGAGTGCTTATTTAGGCGACATCCTTGTGATCGACAGACATTATGTTGCCATCCACACAGCAGCTAAGAAAATAAATAAAAAGAACAAAGTACAAAAGGATCAAGCGCAGTATGCTGTGTGCAGTCTGCACTGACCTATAGGAGCCTCTTTTATAGTGTTTGAAGTCACAGTCGGGGAGAAATATGGCCAGAAATAACTAGTATTGCATTTCTAATAAAACATATATTTCTCATACTATGAGTTACTCGAGAAAATGGCCTCTTTGCATTGACATCTTGTAGTATAATTATTGAAGTAGACTTTATGTGTAGTGAACAAAATATGAAAGATTACTTTTCTGAGTAAGTCACTGTGTGGGGTACATAAGACTTTTCAGAGCTTTCAAATAAAGATTCCACATAAATATTTGAGAGCAAAGAAACTTGAGTAAGATTTGAGTAAGACATAAAAATGAGACAAATGCGTTATATTATATTGTTCTGATTTTGAAATTGTAGAAATGATCATTTATGATATAATGAAATGATAAATACGCTCTATTTTCCCTACACTGCCTCGCTTTAATCTTACCTCAGTCACAGCGAAACTGCGCTTCCCGCAGGGAACGACCTTGTACCATTTGTCATGCAGCATGTCCATGAAGCCATCTGACTTGTACTGACTAATAAGCTCCGAGATGTTGGAAGTGAGTGGAGAGTTCTGAGGGAGGCCAATGCCATAGCCTGCCATTGGACACACACAAACACACACAGAGACTCTTTAGCGATTATTCTTCTGTCATAACGGCAAAAACACCTTTTTTCATGTCACCTTCATGCTGCTGTTGTATTCTTTCCCTGGTCTACAGCCATGGGAAAAACAAGCTGCTGAGCTGATACACTTGGAGGTCTGGATAATTTAGCTTTTTTACTTTAAAAAGTCATAATTTTTCCAAAGCAAAGCTTGATGATATAATTATATCTCTGAACGTCTTAGCAGGCCAGGAGAGTGTGACAAATTCAGCAACAGCCAATTGCAAAAGTACCTTTCCTTGGTAGGAAGCGTGCTGATTGATGTGTATTGTATCTTGAAGGCTTAAGAGTGCATTAAGTAATTAACAACACCGCTGGAATGTGGGACTACGATGGCTTGTAATGGAAGCAACCGCCACGGGAACATTTTCACAGCGGGAGGAAGAGGCTTTCTAAACGGACCACAGATTAACAGTAGACACTGGAGAGTGTAAGCTTTTGAAAGCCAAAAGATTAACCACTGTGTAAACATTGAGTGATTGATATTGTTAAATTTAGGATTGTTCTAAAATTGCTCATGGTCAGTTAGTCTGCAGTGACGCAGAAAGACCTCTTAAAATCAGGTGATGATTAAAACCAGAGCTGGTGGATGCTATTCACATGTCAGAGTAGTGATAGATTTCATCTAAAATGTTCATAATTGATATGCTCGCACATTACCTTCAATTGCAAAAGGTTTTCCTACTGTTAGTGTTTTACAGTCTGCATCTATGGAGACCTCATAGTCCAACAGTGCTTTGTCCATGATGAATGCATCCAATTTCTGAGGGTCAGCCCTGTAAGCAAAACAACATACTGTAAGTACACTGCAGCTGCAAAAAGTACCCTGTGCACATTCATAACACTCCTCCAGCACAGCATAGTGATGAAATCAAACATTTGTGTTCACTCAAATTTTGCCATCATTCCTCAAGCTAAACAGTAAGAGATTATGCATATATTGTGCTGCATAATTTTGCAGACATAATAAGAATTCAAATATAATCGTAATAAATGTAATTTATATTGTGTGGGTCATTTTTAGGCAGTTCAACTTTGTAATACTACATCAAGTAAACAAACTGGCATTTGCAGTGTGATAGATGGATAATTTGCAAGACTCATCGAGTGATTCTCTCAATATCAGGAGACCAACAGCAAATCTTTTACACTATTTTAAGCCGCCTTCTGAATTTGACATGAAAAATTAATCTTCACCACCTCACGAGACAGTAGCTTAAATGAACCTTAGCTCATTGTCTCACTCTTCGTCTGTGACTCTCCGGCTTATTTTCCCTGTGTCTGTCCTCGTGTCACTTCTCTGACTTCACAGGGTGAGTAGAAAGAATGAACTTCACCTTCAGTCATTCTGTTTTAACAGGTCCTACAAACCTTTTTTATGCTCTACCTAACTTCATGTGTAGGGCAGAGCTGAATATATAGGCCCTATGAAAACTGTTTGCATTTTTCTTCTCTGGAAATCAAAACATGCAAAGTTTAATTAACGGTAAAGCACGAAGACTGACTGCAGACATGGTGCTACTTAATGCACAATACAAACTGAAAATGAAACCGAAAACAGCGAATAAAGCATAAAAGCATGCAAGAATGAATTGTTTTTCTTTGAGCTTGTGGGCGTTTTACAAAGCCTTTTAAATGGCAGCACACCCTGAAATTATCACTAAGAATGAAATGTAAGTGATTCAACAAATATTTTTGCCTTGTTTGAACTTCATAATTCTGATGCTGGCCTTGCCTTTACTTTTCCCCCAATCCTTTCATTGGCTACCTTTCAGGAAAATTACTGCCTGCCTACAGATTTTTGCCAATTTATTTGTATTCCTCACAAGTCTGTTATATAGAGGTGAGATATTACGTCACAACACTCTGAGAGGCTTTTACAAATCAACTTTAAAATGTCTTTACTGACAGCTAGAGTCTACCGGGATACAAACGCTACAAAGACTTTTTCAAGATATACTGTGTTTTGCTTGTTATCAAGGACAGCGTTTGAAATCTTGCACTATCTTCTCCCTGCAAGCTGCCTGTTCATTATTACCGGCTGAATTATGCTGCAGCTGGCATCCTTGGTCTTTTACCACAGCATCTCATTTATGGTCAAAGCACTATCTTGACATCAGCCATCTAACAAACTAATATGATTAAATCACGATGCATCCCTTTTTACATCATCTATAAATCACATATTTGCATGAAGGGAAAACACCACTGCTGACATCAAAATGTCTGTGGTGTACTTTTATGTAAAGCCAGAGTTTCCATTACTGTGGGGTTATAGGGATAAGTCTTTGCATTATGAAGTACATTCGCAGGTTGAAATTGCTCTCTAATAAATTGTCTTCTCTGTCGTATTAGAGTAGCATTCCCTATATATCCATTAATAGGCCAGCTGTAATGGTACATGACAGCTGTCTGATGGCTTGTAATGCTTCAGCCAGTGAATTTTTTCCAAATGCTCTAATTATAAAGAAGACAGGCTGCAGTCAGTGGTGTTGATAGTTTGTTTCAGTAGCACTGGTGAGACATGGTCATTAAAGTTGAAACATTATTGAAAAAACAAAACAAAAGAATTGCCCTGATAAAAATCAGTGCTTACTGTAATCGGTGCCTAGTGTGTAGGGATGACAACTCCAAGTAGTCATCTAAATTACTGTATTTTCTCAAGCATTTCACAATGTGTGCTACATATACAGCAGCATTTTGTTTATCTGTCTTGTTTTTTGTTAATTATCCATTTGATAAACAAGAGTGTGCCCCAACAGCCTGTGTGGCACACTCTTATTTACCATTCCCATGATCACTGTCAGCGTCATCAGTCAGCATGTTCTTATAAGATCCCTTAAAACCTGGTTTTGATTGTTAATGTTTACCTCCTTGTGAAAATACACTCAATATTCAGCTGTACTGCTTGCTCTTTGTTTGGTACACCTCTAGTACTGGGTTGGGCTCCCTTTTGCCTTTAAAATTGCCTTAATTTTTCATGGCATATATTCAACAAGGTGCTGGAAACATTGCTTAGAGATTCTCCTGGAAGCAGCCATCAGAAGATAGGAGCATGTGGTCAAACAAGCTCACAATATTCAGTTAGGCTGAGTTTTTTTATTTTGCCCAAAGTGTGCCAAGAGAAAAAGAAACAAACAAACAAACCCCCAAAAACAACCATTACATTACACCAGCAGCCCCAACCACTGATACAAGGCAGAGTGGATCTATGCTATTCTTTATGGCAAATTCAGACCCTACCTGATGTTGCAGTAGAAATAGCAACTCATTTGAACCAGGCAATGTTTTTCCAATCATCTATCATCCAATTTTGGTGAGTCTGAGTGAACTGAAGCCTCGGTGTCCTGTTTTTAGCTGACAGGAGTGCTCCCTCCATGCTCTTCTGCATACCATAATTGCAGTAAGTGGGTAATTGAGTTATTGCTCAGTCTTGTCATAGTCTTGTCATATTCCTCTGACATCAGCATGGCATTTTCACTGGATATTTTCTCTTCGTTAGGGGGTTCATCCCTGAGATGATTCTGTGGGAAACTTCCATAAGATAATCAGAAATACTTATACCAGCCCGTCTGGCAACAACAACCCTGCCACATTCAAAGTCACTTAGGATACCTTTCTTCCCCATTCTGATGCTTAGTTTGAACTTTACCAGGCTGACCTGACTATGTCAAAGGGCATTAAACTGCTTACAAAGTGGTCAGCATGGAGTTTAGTCTGTTTGTCAACACTAGCAAGGCATTGGAGGGGGAGGACATTACAACTATAATTTTTTTTTTTTTGCTAAACAGCAGTCTGGCATTGAAAAAAAGATACAAATTATTTCTACATAGCACTGTGTACTTTGGAAAGTTGGTCCGTTCTTATTAGGAAGGAAAAAAGAAAAAAAAAACATTGCTCACTAGAGCCGACCTCACTCTAATTACCCCTCAAATAAACACTGAAGCTGAAAAGACTACATTCCTCCACCCCACAGGCAGTACATTGAATTAATTATCAAAATATGACAAAAGATATGATCCAAAGTAAAATCCAAGAAAAGCAAGTATACTTACACTTCTATAAAAACTTTAGTGCAATTAGTGCAGTATATATTAGAGATATACTATCAGTCTGTTAGTGCACAAGTGTCTTGCATATGTATATACATAATGCTTAGTCCCTAGTGAAGTAAATCCCAATGCAGAGGATTGCATTGCGGCACATTTGTATACTGTCTTGTTGCCAAGTTGTAATTTTCTAAAGATGACATTTTTGCTTTCCCTCTAATCAGCATTTTACAAGCTCAGTAAAAATAAATCTCGTTTCATCCGTTCAAATTGTGTTCCATGCAGACCTGCTGTCTTTAAAAAAAACAAACAAACCTAAAACTATATTCTGTTATGCACCATGGGTTGCTAGTTGAATGTTGAAAGGGCTGAGGATGACAGCAGTGGCAGGAAAAAGAGGAAGGTAAGATCTGAATGAGAACAGGCAGGCTTGTGGTGGGGAATGACAGCAGCAGGGATGCAATTTTCTTCTCCTTTTTTTTCAAATCTGGCTTTCATTCAGTATGCGCACACTCTTATTTTTTTATTTATTTATTTTTTATCAAAGATGATGCAGTTTCTTTTTTTCACTTGTGCAACCAAACAGAAGTTGATTTTCAGGGGCAATGACTAGAGAAGTTAGCTAACTGAGTGGATATTAGGAAAGCTGACAGCAGTACCTGGATCAGTAAAGACTGAGCATAAATCAATAAAGATTTGATTATGGTCCTCCAAAAAAATGTATGTCTGCCTGTATGCTATATGTGGCCTGTATGCATCTTATAGCCCTACTTGAGATGATGTATGCCATCTGGCGTTGCCGGGACATTGTATCTTCTCATGTACTCGTGCATCTCGGGGAAACTCTTCTTGACGTAGTCCTCTGCACTGCTTTCTCTCACTGTAGCAAATCTGAATCCCTGAGAGGGATGGTGCAGCTGCAAGAAAGAAGAAATAAAACAAGATACCTTCAGAACTCAAATCAAGAAAGTTTGTTGCTTTGCATTTTCTTTGTTTCTTTACACTAATTTGTTTCTTTTTTTTTCTTGAACATGCCGACTCTAAACATTCCTGCATTCTTGTAATTCAGTGACTTAATGAGCTGCCGAAAACCAATTAATCACCTTAATTCCCACGCGCCCCTACAAGGGTGTTTAATTAAAGAGTATATTTGCTGAGTAACAATTTTAAGACAATGAAACATCAGTGTAAGTACAAAAGCAAACAAATAACCTCTAGACATTTTAAATATTTGTTTAAATGAAATTCATTTAGAACAAAAACAACTCAGAACCAAAATGTAATTTGTTATTATGATTTAATGATATCAATATAAACACAGGAAGAAGACGTACTCATATCACACTGAATATTTCTCCTTATGTAGTCAGTGTTTCAATAAATCTGTGTGTACATTTTCCTTTGGCTCACCAATATAAAGATATGAGTGGTGACTAAAGACTTTTCTCCTATACTATACTGATTTTTACCTTTGGATCATGGATTCCCGACAACTGTTCATAAGTTTTCTCCCCAACCATTACAGCAGCCAGGTTAGCAGTATAGGTGGACAGACAGAATAGACAGAAGATGGCCCAAAGGTTCATCAGCAGACGCCCAGTCCAGCATTTTGGTGGCTTGATGGCCACTGTTCTTCCAAAGAGAATGGCATAGCACACATTAAGTGCTGAGGAGAAGGAGAACACTCGGTCACGGTTGCGTCCACGTGGCGTCATACCAAATGGACTGTGCCACTCATACAGAGTGAGGAAGATGGCGGTGACATGGAGGGAAACAAAGATGCCGAGCCACATGGACCAGTGTAGAGGCCACATAAAGGCACCGATGGGTGCGGCTGTATCACGAGTACGCACCTGGGCAGGTGGGGATACAGGATTGAAGAAAAAAAAAAAGCACTGCATAAGGAATATTGCAAAACTGAAAAGATGTTGTAATTATCAAAAATTACTGTTGTTCTCAATGTTTCATAAATCAGAGGAAATGTGGAGTTTTTGGAAGACATTAATTAGGACTATTATGGAAAGATCCTATCAGCCCCCCTCCCCATCCTCCCTCTCCCTTCACTACAAATAAACTCTATAATAATAAAAACTGATCACAGTGGGATGGTGCAAATTCATTATAGTACCCTTGCCTCAATTGGAGAAAATTGGTTTCACAGTCCAGTGATTGTGAAGCAAATGCTGTTTCTGACGCTGCTGTTTGTAAGAGAGATACTTCTAGTGGAATGGGAAAAAGAAAAAAATACAGATAATAGAAAATACATCCACTGTAAATAAAGCAGAACGTCTACATCTGTAGCAGCATACTAGGAAAAAGTAACAATAGTGATTACCACCATCCCTATGCCTGTCAGCTGTTGAGACTAGCTGCAGTAATTGTAATAATAAGTTCTTTCTGCAAAGCTGTATAACCCCCAGAACAGCCCCGCATATGGGATTGCACTGGAATCCAATAATGTATGGTTGGCAGTGGTAAAACATATTGATACTGACCGTCTGCATACTGAGAGGAGAGAGTTGAGGTCAGGTCAATGACACACATCAAAGAGAGATAGGTTAAAGAGTAACAGAAATTAGGAGAAGAAGTGGAGAGGAAAAGAGGAGGAAAAAAGAAGCCAGAGAGTGAAGAGCAACACTGACCAGAATTCCTAGGCTTGTGGAGAAGAAAGGTGAGGTGAAGTCAATCACCTGGCTCCTAGCTGAATTAATGCTAAAAGATGTCACTGCCAGGTGGGCAGCACCACTGAGAAGATCACCCACCAATCCTGTCCAACGACCATTCTTAAACCCCCCGTATTTCCCATCACCAACAATGTAGAGATCGAAAGTAAAGCCCATGTCCTCCCCCAGCTTCTCCAATAGATCAATGCAGTAGCCATAGCAGCATTTCTTTAGATCTGTGGGAACAGATCCATTGGTTCCTCTGAGGTTCTGGAAAAGTCCTTCCAAAACTGAAGAGTCATTGGTAAGCGGGTCCAGGCACAGCTGCCCAGCAGGACATAACCCATCCGAATCCACTTCACGGGTAAATACAAATGGGTGCTCCACCAGTGTCACTACTCGCATGTGCAACCGTGGAGGTCGGCGCCAATCGCCACCTCCTCCAGAACCTGGATGGTTTGGCCAGGCTGCTGGGTCCATCAGAATTCTCCCCCTGCGCCAGCGTCCCAGGCGGGTCCAGGTTGGCTGGCCTAAGGGATCCAGCTGGAGGGACCAGATGTAGTGATGGGCTTCTGAGATGACATTCTGGCTCTGACTGTTGCTGGATATGAAACCGCTCTGGCCCTCAAATGATGTGTTGGCTACAAATCTGAGGAGAATGAAGAGAAAGAGAAAACAAGAAGTGTCAGGGGGGAAAAAAGGAGTGAGGGACATTGTGAAGAAGCTTGGAAGAGAAAAAAGGCGAGCAGAAGGGTACACACAGTTTTACTGGACACATGCTTAATGTCAAACATCATTAAAATTTTGGGAACATTTTTTAACAATATACTTATTATGTTTGCAAAGAGTGATACCCAGTCAAAAGTCAATCAAAAATCAAACTCTGGGCTCAGTGCATACAGATGTTCAGTATAATAGCACATTTTATCCCCTGTAGACAATATTCTTACAGGAAGTCTCAAGAGAACAGGTTTATTTGATTTGTTTGTCTAAACTGAACACAAGTCTATCTCTTTTGCGCACTAATACTAATGCAGTTAAATGCTAGATCTTAAAGGTTTTGTGCTTCTCTAAAAAATCAGCCCTCTTAAATGACTTAAATGAATTATATTAAAAAGTCAATATTTTCTGTGCATTCAATTCCATTTGTTGTCTTTTGTGATCAAAGACATTTGAAGTATCAAAAAGAGAGCTATAGGTAAATTTTTTATATACATTTTTTGTGTGTGGGAGCACTGTTTGCAGGTTGGCACTATCTCCTCATGGGAAGAATGTCCTGGTTTTAAATCCACTGGCTGGATGGGGTCTTTCTGTATAGAATTTGCACATTAACAGCATGGTTGTGTGGGTTCTCTGTCTCCAAAATCCAAATACATGGAAGTTAACAGGTATGAATGGTTGTCTGTCTCTGAGTATTAGTTCTACAACAGACTGGTAAACTGTCCACCTCTCGCCCTATGGGAGCTGGGAAAGGCTCCATCCCCACCACAACCCTGAATTGTTTGAGTGGAAGAAAATGGATGGATGGATGAGTTTGAGCATTTTTCCAAACTATTTGGGATTATAACCAATGAAAAGAAAATCAGTTCGACCATATGCAATTACGCACTACTTCTGAGTGTGTATATGTGTGTATCACATGTCATTTACATACCTCTTTTCACTCACTATTTGTTTATAAACCATTTTGCGTTTAATTATTAGTTATTAATAATCCCTGGTTCTCTCCCACCGTGTGCCTTCTGTCCTGTCGCTCTCCTTCTTTGTCATTTGATTACTAGGGTTTTCTCTCTGTTATCATATGATCTTCACATTATAAAGCAGCTTGAAAGAACTGTTGTGACAATTTCGCACTAAATTTCTAGGATATAGAAGGTTCAAGAAAACGTAGGTCTTATTAGACTGTAGACAACTGTATGTTCTCAAGATGCTCTGTAAGTATCATTTAGGGCGTCCTTTCAATGTTACATTTTAAAGTTCCATTCACTTCTCTTCACTTTAGTGGGTACAGTTAAATGATGCTAACTGAAACAGATGAAAGATTGTTTGGATTACAAATGAAATTAGTAAAAAAAATAATAAAAATAATTTCACTTGGTGAAAGCAGCTGAAATATTGTGGTAATCTTAAAAAACATTAACAAAAAACCCTCCAAAAGACAAGAAATAATCATCAGTCTGTCTTGTCAACACTACATGCTTTGTTTACTCACTGATCCAATCCAGCCTGATCCTGGAGAGCACAACAACACCGTGCTGACTACTTCTGACTTTGACACACATTAATAGCAGTTGTTTGAACAAATAACCAGTGTTGCATTTTTTTATGATCAGCTCTGCCTGGAGAGGAATCATTTCAGATCAAGTTTATGATGCTACCCTGACAGTATGTTTGATAAATATGAATATGCATGGCATATGCATATGTCTTCTTTATGACTCAGAAAGCTGAAACCCATTTTCTTTTATATCTTAAATACAACAGAGAGACTGAGAGTGCACTGAGCACAGTTCATGTTGCACAATAAAGTAAATTGCAGGATGCACAGCTGTAAAAAAAAAAAGTTTTCTGCTGCCTTGCTTTTTTATTCTTTATCGCCTCTATCCAGACATGTTTGGATCTCTGTTCTTGGGACTTATGGGCTTAAATGTACAATTATGTTTACTCTTGGTTAGTTCATATATCAATTTCCACTTTATTGGTGTAAAAGCAACAACAGAGAGGTGTACTATCTTGGCGGCCTTAGTGGCTGTCTATCTGTGAGTGTGTGTATGTGTGACAGCATAAGACAAACCACGGTCCAGTGATCACGCCATCTCCCTCACTGAGCCATGCTACTGGCTGTCTGAGAGTGTCAGATACCAGAACAGACACACACACTCACACCCACACACAAGAAAGACACGCACTGGATTGGATATGTTTGAATTTAAGAAAACATGCAGGCATCCAGGTAGATGCACAGCTCTTTGATATGCCTTGAGGAGGTAATGATGTACCTGAAGTGACCTTTTTCAAAATATCTCCATCGTGTCACCTTGCTCACTGAAAAATTTCCCGTCCCACCACCTTGTCAACTTCCCTTCATCTTTTACAGGTTTTTAGCCAACCTGACAACTCAAGCAAGCTGTCTGAAGGTCAGTGTTATCACAGTAGCTTGTAGATGTTAAACTACCTGGGGAGTGTGTCTCTCTCCTGATGGCAGCCAGTGTCATGCTCTCGCAGTTTCCTGACATTGCAGAAAGTGTTCCATGCTAAATGTGAAATGTCACTTTCATACTAAAAGGTCACCTATTATAGAAGGTAATGTGTTTAGGCAAGACATCTGTATTATTTGAATATGTTTCAAGTTCAAGTCTGAATTTACTGTCAGATTAATATAGGCAAGGTTTTCTCAGGAAAGTAGCTGTGAAAAGGGAAGCACAGTTTTGTAGCAAAAATCAATATAGATGTCCAAGTTAAACTGGTATCCATGTGTTTCATCCACATAAGGACTCAGTTGAAAAAAAGGGTCAGACCGCTGCAACACCAATCACGTAATCAGAACTCCAAGGATAGTTATTACAACTGGGATTGATCCTAAGTGGCTCCACTCATTATGAACTATTGAACTCTTCTAATCAGACAAGCTCAGGATAGTTAAACTGGCACACCCACAGGACTGCTCTGTCTCTGCTGACTTTGGATGTCTTTGAACACAGAATCGAGTTCAGAGACACACAAAAGCACTGGGCCACCTACACATTACTCTAAGTGGAGCTGCTCAGCCATGAAAACCATGCCATGAAGCTCTTAGGACATAATGTTTGTACTGATGTTAATACTAGAGGAGAGTTAGAATCTGCAGTTATTGAATCAGCAGAGCTTTGGCAGATTTCACTACATGCCTCAACACTTTGCCACCCTGCTTTTTATCTGGCCTGCCACTTTGTGGCTAAATTGCTGTGGTTCTTAACTGCTTCCACTTTTGCAATTTGCAAACTTACTTGTTGCACTGGTGACAACCTATAACAGTACTGTGCTAGAATTCAGTGAGTTATTTTTTAAAAACCCATTCTCTCACAAATGTTTGTAAAGGCAGACTGGATGACTCAAATGCAGAGTCAAATGCAGGCATCGATTACGTTTTTAAAAAAAGGCAAACCAAAGTCCACGAGAGAAAGCAGGGAAACAGAAACATGGGGAACTAAAGAACAGTACACAAAGGAAACAGGATTACAACAAGGCACTTAGGGAGATGCCAAACAGCAGGGAACATAGCTCCAAGTCATCAGAAAAATTAGACAAGGAAGTTTAAAGTAAATACAAAATACACAAGACTAAGTTTATCAAAATGAAACTGGAAAAAACAGTTTGACTGATTACACTAAGGGGAAGGAAATACATTAAATAATGTGATCCCTAAGAAAACCTAGAATCACATTGATTATTTAAATAAAGAGCACTTTAAATTCCAAAAAACATTTAGAGATGTCAACAACTAACTACCATTTCAACACTATTGTAAACAAACTAACGTAATTAAAATACCACCATTGCCTGTTTGTCTGCCAGTTTACACTACATAATTTTAAGTTTGTTTTCAGTTTGTCCTGCCTGTTCCTACGAAAACAGCTTCAGTTTGAGAAATCATCTCCAAGCATAAATGTAGCTAAAATATTTAAACCAAGCCCCAATATACTTATCTTAAGCTCCATATTTCTCACCCCTCAACTTATCATACCAAACAATTATTTGACCTTCAAAACTACTTGCTGACGTGCTGTAGTTCACTACATCCGGAGCTGCTACATTACCTCCTATGCTCGAAATAAAAACTATGGTTGAACTTTTTATTCAACGTGACGTGATTCACTTCCACTTCATGAAAAGATAAAATGATGGTATTTGTAGCCAAAGAATGACGTCTGGGTGAATCATATATTTTCCAGACCAAGACTAACTCAGTGTCAAGGCTGCCTCGTGTTCTCGCCTCATGCATCACCCAAAAAAATAAATAAATAAAAAAGATTTTTAACATGATATAACCACAAGGCTGTTGTTGTGTGTACATCACTGACCAAGCAAGTTAAATGAAAAGGAATGGGAGTGCACTTAAATCCATCTTATTCATTACTCTCACAACATTAATCAGCAACAATGAATGTTTTTTTAAGCAAGAAAACATTTTGCTCTTAAAAATAAAATATAGAAAAAAGGAAATGCTGCTGCCTTTGTAGCAGCATAGAAATCTCTGCCAAGAGTATTCCTCCTTGTTAAACCGATCCTCGCCTGAAGCAAACAGAAAGTGTTTCACTGACATTGGTTCAGGGAATACAAGCCTCAGCGGGGACATTTATCATATACCATTTTCTATCTCTATGGTTCATCCAGCTGGCACATGTGGGTACTAACCTTTACTTTGACGGGCATGGATCGGTTTAAAATGATTTCTATCAAGACGGATTGTCTATGGTGGGGAAAAAATAAATAAGATAACCTGTGGAAATTTGTCTCGGCACAATATCTAGTTATAAAGGACTTTTGCTCACTGAACTCTCAGAAGGGTGTATAGTGTATCTCTGTGAAAATGCACATTTATATCTTAGGTTTAGATCTTTATCTTCATTTTTTCCCCACCTTTATCTTCTTAGGCTTTGCTATCCCGTCATGTGTGATTTTAACTTTTGCACACTGACTTTAAACCCCCTGGAAAACCCTCAATCCCAACTAGATGTGATTCGTCATAGGATAAAAGTGAAAAAACAAGTTTTCCTTTTTCAGTGAGCCCTACCTGACATCCAAATTATTTGAATGCCCAAATAAATATATAAAGAGCCACTATATCAGATTGTTTACTCAGTCAACCATCTATGGTAGGGATGTCAAACTCATTTTACACATTGAGCCACATATTCACTACTGTAATCTCAAGTGTGCCAAACCAGTGAAGCTACATGATAAACATGTACAATTACAGAAAAAGTTCTGTAGTTCATTGCCATGTACTGTAATGATAAAATATCGTTTTTGTTCATTCAAAGAAAATTTCTTTTTTTCTTGTCTTTCTGCGAATCGACTGTAACATCATAAATGTATAAAATAGTAAAAAAACAGCAACTTTCTGTTATTTAATTGTTTATCTATTACTAATAATAGTAATAGTGTAGTATGAATGAGGGTCATTCTTTATTGACAGGAAAAACTGTAAAACTTGTGAAAAAGCAGTTAAAAGTTCAAAATCTGCAACTCCTTCAGTCTTTGCTGGGGAGATTCTGTCCCCTGGACCTTATGCTTGACATCCCTGGTCCCCTGAATCAGATTTAAACATTGTCTTTGATGACTGATTGTTAAAACATTTTGGAAAAAACCCAAATATGTTTACAATATTTTTGCACAGTTCCCTCAAATGCCAGTATTTTGTTTGAAACTAATCCTATCAACTGGATTTAAGAACAAAAGTATTACAATCAGGATTTCTCCAATTGTTTTGCAACAGCAACAACAGATAAGAAAAGGCTTATTAAACTGTGGTTTCTCAACATGTTTATGTCTATATGTTGCAATACGTATCAAGCGAAACAACATTGAAAATCATAATAACTTAAAAAAAATTGAAGTGAAATAACATTGATTTATGTGCAAGTGTAACAAGCATGTATGCATGGCCTGCAGCTACTTTACTATGCAGCTTACGTTTGACTTGCCCCAGTCAAGCTTTCTACTATACCAGAGAGTGAGGTAATCTTGTTTTATATTTATGGAAATTTGCACTCCTGCAAACCACAGCGAGATTTATTATGCAAGACAGAATTACATTTGTGAAACACATGGTTGGTCCTCATCATTTATTCTCTTGCAATTAACATTAAAATTGACAGACTATTACACTACATATTACTGATAAGCTAAAGGGCAAGTGTTACTTCTTTCTTGCTTATAATATGCACCTCATGTGAGCGTTACTCATCCTTGTTTTCTAAACTATCCATAAATTGGGGACAATGCCAACTTTTTTCCCAGGACATGCATTTTTTTTAATGAAAGTATAATCTGTAGAACCATCAGATATTAAATGGCTTTGGTTTCTAAATGATGGGCAGTTGGAGTAAAGCAGGGGTGTCCAACTCCAGGCCTTGAGGGTCAGTGTGCTGCAGGTTTTAGATGTGTCCTTGATTCAACATAGCTAATTTAAATGGCTGGTGATGAACTAATCATTTGGTTCAGGTGTGTTGACCCAGGGTGATATCTAAAACCTGCAGGACACCAGCCCTTGAGGCCTGAAATTGGACACCCCTGCAGTAAAGGTTTCAATGAAACAATAAGCAAACAAGGTACCGTCCCTACACACAGCTCCCCGGGCGCTGCATTGGTGGCTGCCCACTGCTTCACTGGGTGAATGTGTTAAATGCAGAGGAGTAATTTCCCTATGGGGACTAACACATGCACATTATTATTATATTATAAAAGTGTTTCATCAGGCTCTAGCAGATACAAAATGTAACATATTATGTGCAATAGAAAACATTTGATTTTTACAATTCCTTACATGTAACAGATTTGAGCATTTTTCTAGAAAACTACTTTTTTTTGCCAGCTGATTGCAGTACAGTTTGCAGTACAGTACAGAACACTGACTTCCCGCACAAACACTCCATCGCTTTGTGATGCTATGCAGTATACTCTCTTTTAGGCAATTCATTTCTCATAATACAAAGTGGTCTGCCTTGAAAGAATTTTCCCACAGGACCAAATGAATGAGTCACAAAAAGTCCAGCTTTTAGAGTGCTCGCGCGAATGGAACACAGTGATAAATAGAAAAAAGAAAAGAAAAAAGATCTCGGATGTAAATGTCAGAATGAAGGGTTTATGCACAGCCTGATCCTTTACTGATCTTTCTTGGTTCAAAGCCCGATGAAGAGAGATGGAAATTAAAGCAAAACTGAATATATGAACTGCAGTCAAACAGAATATTCAGCAGTAACTATAAATCATATTTATGATGTAGATGAATTAATTATATAAACTCTCATAATGTAATATTAATCTTTATGTATCTCAAAAGTATGTCAGTCTATTTAGTCTGCATATTATATTCAATATTTTTGAATTTGATACAACTAAATTTGAATTTGAGACAATTAAATTTTACCTGGTAGAAATAAACTGCAAGATTTCCTGAGAACCATTCTCACTTGAAAATGGACTAAATCCAACTTCCATACGATCAGGTATTTTACCCACCAGCCACGCATTACAGCATGACTGGCTGATTAGTTCTCTATCCCTGGAGCAATTTCAGTGAACAGCTGCCTGTCTACAGTTGTGTGAAAAAATAAGTAAAGCCCATGAAAAACGTTGACTTTTTCAATACATTTAAACAAGCAAACACTCAATCCTCTTTGAAACAGCGCCTGCAGATAAATGTGATATACTCAAATCAGTGATACATAAAATTCTAATTTTCCAGTCCATCCAGCTTCTGAACTGCATATCCAGATCAGGGTCAAGGTGGGGCTTGAGCCTAAAACCCAGCTGACATGGGGCAAGACGATGGGGTGGAGGGTAACCTGATAATCTAAACACACCTATGGCCAATTTAGAATTCGTGTTGGGATGTATTACACATTACCCTTTTACTCGAATGCTCCACATAGAACATATTTTTTTTACACTACCTACTTACATTTGTATGACTCCATAACATGGTGAGAAATGAGTTGTGGGATAATTGTTAGTTAATATTATAGGCTCCAGTCCTGCACACTGACACGAGTTAGTATTCTAGTGTGTCATGAACTGCGGAGTATGCAGATGATATATTGTGGAGTTGGAGGACCCAGATGGAGGCTAACTAGAGTAAACGAAAGCGAGCCATTTATTTATATTGGTAGTCATGGTACAAAAACGCAGTCTCTTAGAATTTTTGTTTCTATTTTCAACATGTCAAAAGCAGACTTCAAACTATATACCAGTTTTTAATCCTACAGTACAGTTATGTGGATTTTTTTGATAGATTTGTCCAATCCATAAAATTAGGATTAAGAATTCTTACTAAGCGATTAGTATCTTATTAGGAAGTGACATAGGGAACATGTCCTATTTCAAAAAGTGTGACATCTGGGGTCTGCTGTTCTCTTTGTAGCTAATTAAGCCATCATGGCAGGACCTAAACAGCTGTTTTGGGTTTTGAAAAATGAAACTACAACTTCCATAATCAGCATAAACTGATTGTGGAAGTTTTTAGCTATCAGACAACAAGATAGCAGGATGATACTGATTAATGAGTACCATGTACACAGCTACCTCCTGTTACTTTCAATTTATATTCCTCAAATTCCTTCCATTTTATGCAGTATTTACAGCCCCTGTGTAAGTCTCACGTCCGCTCTGCTAGTTTTATTACAGAACCTAGAAGGAAACATCTGGGTAAATATTTTAAAAAGTTATTCGTGATTTGGTCTTGACCTTGTGACCTGTGAAAGTGTGGCTATGATGCTAACTAAACTGTTTCATTGTTTCACAGATTAGCTAGACCTTGTATTTCTGACTTCCTTTTTAAATGATTTATGTGCCTTTTTAAAGTGTAGCATCACAAAAATCCTTTTTATACAAAACATAGTCATTCCCAGTTTGCATAAATCTGTATTTCATATGTTATTCTGATGTTTTTGTCATTACTTTTCTATACAGTAAGCATATTACTGCCATTCAGCTAGAATAAGGTAAAACTGCTTTTGGAGGCCCTTATTTGCTATGAATTTTAGATTTTTCCCATCATGCTAAAAATATCTATGCACCACACATGCCCTGGGTTAGCATAAAGCTGGTTATTTCGATAGTGTCCCAGCGGCTAGTCCCATGACACTACAGATGTCTGGTGGCAAACACCTCTATATGTCACCTGCTTTCTCCCATTGAGAGAGGTTGATGGCATTCCCAGCAACACCGCTGCAACCAGGTCCATAATAATCATGAAACAGATGCCCTGAAGAGTTCAGTGTTCAACTGAGAACAGCTACAATCTTTCCGTTGCTCATCTGTCACATGGTCTTTGGCTTCAACACTGCTGAGGTGACAACTGCTCCCTTAAGGTCAACTCATCCACCAAGCACCTGTTATTCAGACAACAAAATTCTCACTGAATCTGAAATGTATGAAATGAGTGAAAATGACCACAATCTTCACTCTAAAAAGCCGCTGGGTATGAATGGTGTAAACCATGGGGGAAATATGTTCCCGCAGATTTGTAATAGACATTTGGAGAAATAACTAGAGAGTAAAAGTAAATACACTTTAATTATTTTGAAAATGGAGAGATATTTGTTTGACTAGCTGCTCGCTGTAAGAAAAGGGTCAAAAAGAGACATTACTGTGTATTTAGGAGGCTGAATGTAAAGAGATGCAGCACTTGTGCATTGTTCTTGTAGATTACTAAAGATCTAAGAAACATTTAAATATCCCATTAGATACTACATTGCTATCAGCTCAATTTTAGTAATGTAATGCAGTTAAAGAACTACAAAACAGATTCTTTCTTTTTGTTTTGTTTGTTTGTTTTTGTGGATTCCAGTATCTACTTAACTTAGTGATTAGCTGCAATTATGTCATTTTACTCTCATAGTTGAAGTCATAGCTTAATGGATTGATTCCCAGTCAGTGTTGGGAAGGTTACTTTTAAAATGTATTACACTACAGATTACAGAATAGATGCCCCAAAATGTATTTTGTAACGTGTTACGTTACTCAATGAGAGTAACGTATTCTGAATACTTTGGATTACTTAATATATTATCAGCAGTTTTACAACTACGTGAATGTACTTTTGCTGTGTGATTTATTACTATTACTGAAGGATACCCACCATACCAATACCAACCAGATTTTTAAATCTTAATATAAAATGAGTAACAGTAGGGTGGACATTAGGTAAGGCTGCACTTTTTGCAGCGATCTCCTAAAACTATTCCGTGCAAAACAGGTCCACGGTACCGTAGTAAAGGAACCTCTGGCTAATACGTCAGTTCCGTGTCGGGCTCGTAGCCAAAAACTAGCTTTACTTTGTTGTCTGGGTCAACTTTGCTAGCGAGAGACAGAGAGAGGCGTTGAAAGGCTGCTCCAACGGAACTTATTGTTTCGGAGGAAAACAGTGTACAGTCGAGTCTTAATAGCTCACTTACAACTGGGCTACGCTGCCCATGAGGCTACATTCTTTAGGGCTATGCCTGTAACACTCTGCCTATTGCCTTCATATTAAATACATTTTTGAACACTAATTTTAAAAAATATATTTCTTCAGGTCATTATGCGGGCCGCAAGTAGAGGTGACATGGGCCGCAAGATTGAGACACAGGTATTAGAGCCTCTTAATGCGTGTTTTGTTTGGGTTTCCACCAGCGTGGATTTACCAAAAATAGAGAGGGCATAGCCTAACATATGAAACAGGAATTGACCGCCTGTCAGGGTCCTGGGACTGGGCGACCCAGGATCCCTGGGCAGTCATGGACCTGTGTATTATTATTATTATTATTATTATGTATTTTTGGTGTCGTTTCTCCTTCTCTGTGCGTGTACATATGTATGTTTCTCTGTACTGTGTTAGTCTGTGTCCCACTCATATGTTTAGGCGAGGTATGGGTGTGTATGTCTGCGGGTGTGCCTGGAGGATGGAGCTCGGCCACCTGCAGGCCTGAGGGGTGTGGCCCTGCGGAGGGACTGGCCACACCCGAAGCCACACACCTGCCGCTGATCAGGGCTCGTCGGGGGAGCTACTTAGGAGAGTCTTGGAGCTCCCACCGACGCGGGATCATTGAGTTATCGTACCAAGTTAGTGTGTCAGCATATGTCTGTGTTGTTCGTATATGCCCGCCGAGGGTTAGTGTTGACGGCTGCCTCTATGGTTTCCCTGCAGGAGGAAGAGTGGTCCAGAAAGGCAGCACGCACGGGGTGTGCGGAAACACAACAGCGGGGAGCACGAGCACGAGCACAGACGTCGGAGGGAAGCACGCACACGGGGTTCAAGGGAGCAACGGGGAGTTATTGTGTTTACAGTTTTTCACTGTGAATAAAGAGCACTGTTTGCATCGCAGAGTCTGCGTTTTGGGTCCTCCTTTCCCCACATCCCCACGGTCTGCCAGCCAGACCGTGACACCGCCGTGTAATCCCTTTATTTCAACAAAGTAACTGTATTCTGAATACCACCTTTTAAAACGGTAACTGTAACGGAATACAGTTACTCATTTTTTGTATTTTAAATACGTAACACTGGAACATGTATTCTGTTACTCCCCAGCACTGTTCCCAGTTGGGTATCGATGGTCCTGTGGGTGTATATGGAGATTTGCAAAGTAACTCTATCTTTCAGAAGACAAAAAATGAGATTGAGATGTATTAGATGATGCGCCAAGCACTGCATCAATTTCAATTATGTCCCGTACACATAAGGAATTGTCAGCACTCACAGCTCGCCATAAAGTGACGTGAGGATGCTAACAGAAATGTCAGCATGGATTGCTAAAAGTGATGAATAGCTGGTATAAATAATATGCTTCTGCAGTTTCAGCTCACAGTAATCTTAATGTTAACCTTTAACCTATTTAGCAACGAAAAATAGATATAGATATAGTTGAAACCCAGGTCAAGAAAGTTCTAACAGTAAGAGAGGAAATATGAAGATGCATTTTTCCAACATTTACTCATACTCCAGTGGATGCATCGAGGGCAACTCAGCATAAGGACGCCAAGGATACTTTGGCATGCAGACCGGAGGAGTCAGGGATCGACGCACTGACCTTCTGACTGATAGACGACCCACACAACCACCTGTGCCACAGCTGCTCTGTGCTAACCTTCTGCTAGCATTTACACAGCATCTGTACAAACTCAGCAGTAACCTGAGACCCTTATTTCAGTAGCAGTGAGACCAATGTCACAAGACTGGTCAATTGTAACTAGCAACGGCTGATCAAGACTGCAGGAAAAACTGATGGATTTCTCCTAAATATAAGACATTCAGGAAAAACAACTAAACTCGAGTGTGATGGTGAGAAAGAACATCTTTATGCAATCAATAAACATTTAAGCTTTGGATATAACTATTCATGTGGAGTAATTTTCTTAGCATCTAACCAAATCAAAACTAAGCAGAAGGAGCAGACTTCATGTGGGAAACAGCCTGATTACAGTTGCGGCCACTAACGCCTCCAGAAGTGTCAAAACTCTGGAAAGACAGGTGGACTCAGGTGTCTCATTAGAAGCACAAAGAGCTTGTTAATGAGTCCTTTTGTCATTCTGTGTATGCAGATTCATTTTGCTTTGACCACCAATTTATTACCGGAATGACACTCGTTATTTTTATTATTATTGCTTTTTTCTCTCTTTTAAAACTTGCATCATATATGCTGAACACGTTATTGAAGGTTTACTTGAGCCCATCTGATATTTTCTTAGGGTATAAAAAAGAAGCGGCAACTAAGTAAGCTGCAAAGAACACAAAAAATACAAGACTCTCTCTGACATCTGCTGAGGTGGCCAGCCTATAGCCCAGCCTTAAAGCTTAAAGATGTCCCCTGCACCCTCCTAGCATGATCAGAGGTACAAACACTGCAGAGATCTAAGAGTGCTGGAAAATATGAAGACCACAAGCAGGCTAAAGTACACTCATAAACTTGTAAAACATATGATCTGCTCCATTTTACGCTATCGTTTGTTTCGTGGTGTCACAAAATGATTTTTTTCATTGTTCTGATGGTCACTGTAGTGGCTATATTAATTTCTTAAAGTTCTCTCTTTCTCTTATATTTAATATAACCACACTACGGATGGGCAAGCGCCTGTTTTTATCCGTTTTGGTTAGCAACAACGACGGTAACACCATGGCGTGTCCACTTGTTTATGTTCCACATAAATCTTTCACAATAAAGCTCAAGATCCTGTTGAAACATTTCAAAATAAACTTAATCACGTGAAAGAGCAGATTATTTATGGATGAGAAGTAAAAAAGAGCTGCCAGGTGCTAAAAAATAAACCTTAGACTCAAACGTTAGAACAGGCTTTTCCCCGCAGCACACTGTGTAATAAATACTCACAAAGAAAACGGCGGCCATTACAACTTATGTCTAAAAATATATATTTTCATGCATCGGTTAAAACACTCGACTCCAGCTACATGACGCACAGCTGGAAACACTTCCCGCAAGTCAAGCTGCCCGAGATTCACAGAATTTACAGAAAATGTTACATTTTTGTGATTTATATTGTTATCGGGACGATAGAATTCTTATATCGGGATATTTTGGTCATATCGCACAGCCCTAGTTGGACTTCACTGAATGATCAGTCTAACGACAACAGGAAACCAAGCCCCTTATCTAAAGAGAACATTTGCTTTCCCCTGGTGAGAGGAATCCTATTCATGTTTATTAGGGATAGCTCAGTAGGTAGAGTGGTGGCCCCATGATCAGAAGGTCGGGGGTTCGATTCCCCTGAACAGCTACCCTGAGGTACCCCTGAGCAAGGTACCGTCCCTACACACTGCTCCCCGGGCCCCCAATGGCTGCCCACTGCTTCACTGAGTGAATGGGTTAAATGCCGAGAGGGATTTTCCCCACGGGGACCAATAAAGTACACACTTTCTTTCTTATAGTTTGTTTTGAGCATGGCTTTGCTATATGTATTTTGATAGACACACAAAAAACCCAAAACTGGACAGGTTTTGTTTTTAAGGTTTGGAGTGAGTTTGCCTCTGTGTGTATATAAATTCTACCCTGAAAACTCTTATCGAAAACAAATATATTTTGATTAGTTCAGTATCTGATGTTCTTCAGCTTGTGAAAATACAGCTACTACATATAGTCTAATATAGATCTGTGTTCTCAATACTAGTTTAGTATGTTTTTTTCATATGCAGATTTCTGTAAGTGGTCATACAAGGGGCAGTAGGAAGAGTGGGTCATCTACTAACAGGAAGGTCAATGGTTCAAGCCTCAGCTACTCCAGCAGGCACTACCTTGGGTTAGCCTCTGTTGTTTAAATGGGCTATAGGCGAGAAAAAAAAAACATAACAAAAATGTACATAATATAACATAGTGCATGTTTCAGATATATTCTTTTAACTTTCAAGAAAAAATTATGTTTAACTCAATTCAGTGGGCTGCATACAGAGTTAACTCTGATTGGTCAATTAGATTATAAAATGCTATGCAAGTACTAGTCTGTTTACCATACGTAATGACATTTACACACATCTGCACAGGGATTCAGGGGACCAACACCCTTAAGATTGCTGATTGGCTGCTCTAACCTCTTTGTGCCTTCTAGGTTTCTCATCTATTATTTCCAGCTACCACAGCCAGTGTTGTTTTTAAAAAAAGAAAAAAAAAGATTAGATGGGTCAGTTTATCTGACCACTAAAGCACTCTGCCTCCACAATAAGATTACAAATGATTTCAAAAAGAAAAGAAACGTGAAACTAATGCAATTGTTAGACTCCACACAGTAATATGTTTCATAGTGTGGAAAAAAAATGTAATGGTAACAGATGATGATGACCCTGACTCAATATAAGTCCACTCTCCGTATCTTTTAATCCCTTTAGCATGAATGTGATCAGACAGCCCAAACAGTCTCAGAGCTTTAGAAATACTGAAACGAACGATTTGGGGAGAAAAACTTTTTTTTTCATCTTTGCAGGTTGCTTACAAACATTCATCTTTGCTCTTTTTCTCTTTTTTCTCTAGCCTCTCCATATAAGTCTTTCCAATACTTTCAGATTTTCCTGAGGCAGGTGTGCGACTGACTTTTCCAAATCACTCATGTGTGAAACAGCTTGAATTAGAACCACTATCACATACAAAGGAAACTAAACCTCATCAAGTAGTTTCTCCCTGTTTTCATGGGGTCAAAGACTGCGCGAGGACTCTCACTGGGCAAAAGGTCCTATTTGGCAAGTGTTTCTGCAATATGTAAAACACTGACAAATGAATCAACACCCTTTTTTAAATAAAGTAAAGCAATGGAAGGACCTTCAGGACCTCTGAGCTCACCATGTTTAATAATTACCTTCACTGGATATTCATTCTGCTGATTCGAGTGTTTTGAGGAGAATCTTAGCAGGAAAGGTCAAACAGTACTTGTAATGCAGCGGTGGGTGATCACACATCCACTGTCACTTACATCTCTAGAGTGGAGCAGCTGCAGATTACAGTGCTGTTAAATGCAATTCATTACACATTAGCATTTTACCACAGTGCTGCAGTTATTGACTGTACTACAGTGTGCATCCCCATAAACTACATGCTGTGCAAATGCAAGACGGTGTAGGTGTGTATGAATTATTTGTAACTGCTCGAGTAAACATTTGAAAGATATGAAAGAAGTAGAGTAATGTATACACTGTACATTTGGATATTATTGATTAATTGTTGGGTGGAGAGAACCCAGATTTGGTACTGTGTAAGTCTTACTGTTTAAAATGTATATTTAATTTAATGAAGCCTAAGCTCCACCAAATTGGTGCATTAATTAATAACAGAAAGAAGAGCCCTGAAACACTAACATATTTACTGTAATACAAAGAATGCAAAATATTCTGCTGAATATATAATATAACCTATTTTGCACAATATGGTCTAAAATATGTATAACCACTCCTTTATACGTAACTCTATTGCTATCTAGTAAGAGGAAGGACACATTGTTTACATATTTGAAAAAAGTGCAAATAGTACCATACCTACCATACCTATTTAACAGAATGAGTGAGTCAGCAGAGTTGTACCTGCATGATTAAGATTTAAGGCATGTAAACTGTATCTTGTAGTTTAATCCATTGATGACTGCTGTTAATATATGAGACAAAGATAAGAAAAACACACCCCTACCTTGCAACAGATGAGCAAAATAGCATCATGATGGGAAAGCTAGCTGGAGGAGGGGATGTGAGTGTTGAAAGTGTTGAACAAAGACTAGACTAGGACTAGTAGTGATATTACACTGTGAAAAGGAAACAAAACTAACTAAAAATGTCTGGGAGTATGGGCCATATGGATAGATGATCATCTTTTGTTTAAAAAGTTGGGCACTAAAACTTCCAACTTGCCCTGCTAGCAAACTGGCTTACAAAACTTTTGATGAGATCTCAGACGTACTAAAGAGGCTTTTAAATCTAACACCTCTGGCGATAGCTGAATGGTTCAGGTTTTACAAAAGGAATGAGTCAAATATTGAATTCATATTGGAGTATATGGCAGAGCTTCATAGATTAGGAGAGCATTGCCATGTCGGGGAGTACGCACTAAGGAACACGCTTGTGTGTGGACTGAGCAATGAGGCCAATCTGAAATGGCTTTTGACAGAATATAGACTAACATTGACTTGCAATTTGGAAATTTCCATATTTATGGAAAACACAGCACACATAAAGTAGTACACAAAACTCAGACTTGATTAAGAAGTGTTAAAATGTTGCACCATCCTGCAGATTTCTGGTTTAAGGATAAAAGTTGCAGGATGGGCAATAAAAGAGGGTACATAGAGGAAATATGTAAATTAAAGACAGACAAAGAAAACAAGAACCAAGGACAAGAAGGTACAGAGGTAACATGAGAGACTCAAATGAGGATGATTTGTCAGTGACAGAAGTTATATGGCTGACACCTAATGTTTACAGAGTGCCATGAAAGATGAAACTAGCCAGTGGGTCAGTGCTCACATCCAGGAAAATGTTCCTAAACTCAACCTGAAATATACAAATGTGGGATTGATAACTTACACAGGAGCGAGAATCACAATACTGCAAAAGCTGAAGTTAAAGGTGAAATATGGGCACATATATGTCTCTTTGGCATGAGATAAAGGCCATGCACCAAACAGAATTGAAGTTGTGTCAGAAATACTATATAGAGATTCAGTGTTGAGGGAGGGGATTGACTGAGCTTGAAGAGAGCGCAAGACCGAGGTTTCACAGGCAAGTCATGTTGTATACGGCTTAAAATCTAAGCAGTGTTTCAGTATTCGGTACACCAAGGAATATTAGCTGTAAAGAACTTATGTGACTGGGCAATGCTAACAGTATCTTTTGGAAAAAAGACAACATGCAAAGAACTTATTTGTCACTGAATCCCATAATACATATAGACCAATATCCAATCCCACGCAAAGATGACACTTGTGATTCTTTAGCACAGTGAGAGTTTTTAAGAGATTACCTTGCTTGGGCCCTATCTATATCTATAAAGGAAAATATAACAACCATCATACTCACAAGAGTCTATATGAATACAGTAAATTGATCTTTGGCATCGCCACTGCTCCAGTAATTTGGCAAACTGCCCCGAGCCAGCGGCTGCAAGCTATATCAGTCACTCAGTCATACTGAGAGAGCATAATCATTACTGTTCCAGATGATACCATGCATTTTGCAAGCATAGTTGCTGTTCTGACAAATTAGTGGAGCACTAGCTGTCAATCATGGACTCCATAAGAACTCAGCAATCCTGAATGACTAAGTTTACTTAACTGGATTATCACAAAAGTTCTATCAACCTCTCAAGTGTGTTATATTCACTGAATGTGGTGCTGCAGTGGTAACCCAAATGGAAGCAGATCAGTGTATGTGCATATTTTGTCTTCTGTGTCACATTTAATATGTTTGGCTGGTACTGGGTAACTTTTAATTTTTGCCAATGAATTCATTTTTTGCATGTTTGAAAAAGGCAAGAGACAATGTTTTTGGTTTACTAGTGCTATGGGCAGAATACCTTTGTATGTTGGTAAGATAGTAAAGTGGTACCTGGGTGATTTTACATGAACATTGAACTGACACACATCATTTTTTTCTGTTATTGCAAGGGAAGAAACATATAAAAAACATCTATACAGAAATCCATCAAGTTAAGCTGCTGAAATAATCATTTTGTGGGGCATAATTATCACAATGTTTTTTTAGGTTTGTCTGGTTTGCAAACTGCATGTATATAGTAAGCCTTACACTGATCCACTATGCTATGGTGGCAATCTGTTTCCCACTATCCTCTAACCATTTTCAAAATTTCCTTTATTACAGAACACAACATGTGTCCTCACAGCCTACACACTGAAAGTGGCAAGTTCTGATCCAGATTTGGATGCAGTACGGCTGGCGTGCTAGGTTCTTTCAAATGACTATAAGACCTACAAAGACCTGATCTTACACAGCCAGACATTTCTCCACAGAGCTGTGTCATTATGATGAATGCTTGCTTCCCCATGTGCAAATGTTCCAACGAAACGTGCTCTCACCCACTTTTTAGAAGACTCACCCCCACCATCATTTTATAAATGTTGCACAACCAAAAATGTTTGTGATCGGCCTAAGCAAATATAAAAAAACAAAACAAAACTGACTGTTCTTCCCCCGATACAGTAGCAGAATAATAACTGCACCCTATGGAAGTGAGTCGTGCTTATAGAATGCCTTATTAGAGTTTGAGGACATTGCATGAAACTTTGTATCTGTATATTCCCTACCTTGCCAAGTATTCCCCCGAGCTCCCATTGCTCTGTTGTTTATCCATACAATTGGTAGTCCCTGGTATGAGTGCCAAGGCAGGATTATCCTGGGCAGCACTGCCCACGGCACGCGCCCCGAGTTCTAATGAGTCATGGACATAGTGATCCAGAGAAGGGGATCCCATGACCCCATGGGCCAGTAACCCCAGGGGTAACCCTTCTGTTCTCAGCTCAGCCACATTCTGGCTGTCCCCCAAGACCCAGTGAAACTCTGGAAGCGTCATCCGCGTGACCAGCGTCCACAAACGTCGCACCTCGCGAATGTCGCACCCAAATGTCACCAATCCTGTTGTAGATGAGTGTTCTCTAAGGGCCCCCAGCTGTCGCAGGAGAGTTTGCTGCTGGTCTGATTTAGAAGAAGTGGATGATGAAGAAGAAGAGGCAGCAGAGGAAAAATAGGGTAAGGTTGCAATACCTGATGCCACCGCCGAGGTTGATAGTGCAGATGAAGATACTGAAGAGGTTAAGGCAATAGTTGTCAGGTTGACAAGAGTGCCCAGGTGAAAGCGGGTGTTGTTCTTGATGAGGAAAAGGAAGTCACTAATATTCCATTCCTGGCAGAGCAGAATGCTGATGTCCCACCAGCCATTCATCATCAGCAGGGTATAGAGCAGCTGGGATTGTGGAGCCTCCACAGTTCGCATCGCCATTTGGAAATGTAGAGGATTCTGTGAAAAGTTGGTAAAAGGAGGACAGGTGTAATGGGAGTTGAATTGGCAAATGGAGTGGAAGGTAAAAAAAATAGTTGTAGGGGAAAAGTTGAAGTAACAGAAAAAAAACGGGAAAAATGTGATTTTGAAAAGTGGAGGAGTGCATTTAAAAAGGAACGAGGTGAATAGGTGTGACAGGAGGAGAAGATTTAAGGGATTAAAATAAATGGATGAAAAAATGGCAAAGGCAGTGGAATTAAATAATACGAGATAGAGAGGAGGGACAGTTAAACATAAACAGAAGGAAATAAAGGAGGAAATAAAAATGTTGTGATCAGAGGACAAAGTGTCGATGGGAATCAGTTGGATTTTATACATGGGAGACAGATAGCAAGAGAGACACAGCATCAGATGATTGGTTTTGGAATTGATGACATTGTGAGAAAAAGCAACATGAGGATAGCGGAGAAATGATGTTGGTGAAAAAGAAAGGAATAGGATGGGCATAAGGAAGTGAAATAAAACAGAAGAGCAGAAGAAGAAACAGGAGAAAGAGAAGGGTTCATAAATCCAAATGTAGTTACTTTTTGTCTTCAGTTAACATAGTTTGCTGTGTATAATGGATAACCTCCACTTACCTGTTTCTATAAATATAACTAATCACATTTTTTAACTGTGTAGTCACTTTGCAGTTCTGAATTGCAGTTCATTTCAAAAGAGCCTTTCCCCTACTCAGCACCACAACATTTAATTTAGTTTACACCTTTGTTGAATTTATGTGATTCATAATTTCAGCAGTTGATTAATGACCTAGACAGATCAATTAGTACATGGTGGCTGATTACCACTAGGACCTCATCTGATACAATAGAATTGTGCAGTCTCATAGTGTTGTTGTTGTGAGGAAAACCTTTCACCAATTTTAGCATCTTTCTAGAAAGAAAGTAAATTGAGAAGCATGAAATAGATTTATTCCAAAATGTACCGCCTAACTGGCTTTAAGTTTTAAATCTGCTGGACCACCTGCAGAGGTAAAAACAATTTAGCGCTTTATGCAAGTAATGCAGCATTGCATGTATTACATCATTGGCGACACATTTCGTATTACTCTTCTTCTAATCGACATTTTTCATTCTAAATAGTACATTTAAGATTCATTTGCTGCCTTTTAGGTCAGAGCTGGTTTAACTGTTTTGATACACTTGACATGTTTGAATTTGGTTCCTTTGTTCTGTTATTCTGTAATCAGCTAACAAATCCTTGCCAGTGTGGAAAACTTATTTCCAACCGTAGCAGTGCTACAAACAAAACTGCTGATTTTTTGGAACTTTGCCCCTAACATTAAATTAAGTAACAAACACTGGCTGATAAACAGTCCCCAGCCCCCTGTTATTTACATTGACTTGCCACTTTATTATGTACCCCTGTTCAACTGCTCATTAAACACAGATATCTAATCAGCCAGTCATGTGGCAGCAACTCAATGCATTTGGGCCTGTAGACATGGTCAAGTCAACCTGCTAAAGTTCAAAACAAGCATCAGAATAAGGAAAAAATGTGATTTAAGTGACTTTGACAGTGGGATAGTTTTTGGTGCCAGACAGCCTGGTCTGAGTGTCTCAGAAACTGCTAATCTACTGAAATTTCCCCTCTAAATCATCACTAGGGTTTACAGAGAATGACCCAAAAAAGAGAAACTATTCAATTCAATAAGTGGAAGTTCTTAAAATAAAAATGCCATATGTCAGATGAGAATGACCATGTCCTTAGAGCCACAAAAGGAAAGAAACTGTAACTCCAATAACTATGCATTGCAACCATGGTATGCCGAATATCATCTCTTGATGCAAACATGTTGCACCTTGAAGATGACAGGCTATATCAGCAGACGACCACACCTGGTACACCTGCTGTCACCTAAGAACAGGAAGCAGAGGCTAAGATTAACACAGACTCGCTGGTCTGATGAGTTTCAAAATCTGGTGTAAACAACAAGAAAAACAAGGATCCATCCTGCCTTCTACCAACACTTAGTGGTAGTTATGGTGTAATGGAGTGGAGAATATTTTCTTGGCACAAAAATGATCCAGTTTGAGCAGAGCTCCTTTGGGATGTGGTGGAACAGGAAATTCACATCATAGATTTGATGCCCACAAATTTGCAGCACCTGTGTGATACCATCATACCAATTTAGACCAAAACCTGAGAGGAATTTTTTAGATATGAAAAATTAAGGTACTTCCAAAGAGAGAAGGGCTGTATCCAATGAAGTGTCCAGTGAGTTTCAGTTGCCACTATTCCAACACGCTAAAACCACGATTGCTCAAAATGTCAAACTTTATGAGCTCATGTTAGTTTGTAACCAACTATGAAACAGCAGTGCCGGTCTTTATATTGAATCCAGTCTTCTCTGCACATCTTGCACATCTCTTTGATTTGAGATATCATGCCAAATCAAGTGAAATGCCTATAACTCTTGAACTTAAAGTTTTATCAGTAGTCTGGCTAGTCTTTACACCCATGCCAAATTTAAGGTTTGCCAAAGTACAATAACAAGTATTGCTTGATGCAAATTTCTGCTACTCGAATTCAATAAAGGCTAAAGAAGACAGTCCCATTCTTAACAGTTAACTCTTTAATGCTGTCATACATGCACTTTCCAATCCAATCCAACCCACTTTCATCGCAGCACCACCATCAGGTCTCTTACAGGACTATTATTATGTAAAACTTCCGTCTGTGCTTTTAGCTGACTCCTGAAAGCAAGTCGCAGCTTATGGCAGTAACACCGCAATTTCACCAGAATCTGCAAATTTACAGTTCATATTTCTAATTCTAGTTTCAGTTTTATTTAATTTTATGTTCATGAAAGGTTATAAAAGTCTTTTTTATTCGTACGCTGATGTATTCAAATTATGAATGAAAGACCATGTTGGTTTTAATAGCAGTTGAAATATTTTCTTCAAGAGTCTCAGAATAGAAACACGATAAAAAGAGAGTCAATATTGAACTCAGCAGGTGTCTGAACACATTACTGTCAGAGATTAAATAATCAAATTCACTATTAAGGTTAATAATTGATGTTGGGTTTCAAGTTGTTCTACACTGGTTGGTTCCAGAAGACACACCTTGTTAACAAAACACTCAGTTCCATAGTGTTGAGCTATAGTATGAAGCTCTTTCATTGGCATAGTTATTTCCTGTTTGGTGGTAATGAATTTGCTCATTTGTTTGCAATAATCAGTTAAATGCAGACTACACACATAGATCAGAGCAGATACATTTGAAAGGTGACACTCATCCCTGTAATACTTGAAATAACATTAAATAGGTCAGAGGGCTGCATGAGCTGCATGAGCTGCCAGATCTGCGTCAGTATACCTCGGCATACTGTACCCAGTATACAATATGGCACTTAATCAGTCGCACACTTGTTTGCTTGCCTGAACCCACAACACCAAACACAGAATTAAAGTTGTTTAAGGGACCTGAGTGAACCACTTTAATTGCTTTACAACTTTTACACAAGCTTTGCACAAAAAAGTTCATTAGATTAATCTGTTGTTTAATTTGATTTATCCTGTTAATCACTCTGTCTAATAGACATGCAAATAAGATATTTATTAATCAGCTTATTGCATACACGTGGATAGATTGTTGCTGGAACAAAAGCACCTACAAAAGCAATTGCAAATGTTTTATTTCAGATTTAAAAGTCTTCTATCAGGGAGGAAAATGGTAATGCAGTCCACGGGGCATCAGAGTCTCACCTGCTCTCATTCTCCAGGAGGATTGGATGGATTATTTTCAACTGCGGCACTTCTGCACTGTGATCTCCATAAATCTGTAACCCTCTCTTTGTTCTTCATGTAAATAAACAGGAAAAAAAATTGTACTGAGTGTGGCTCCTTGCTCCCCTACATAAATACAGAGATCTGCTGCTTTCAGTGTGCTGTGAAATCCCGGCTCTGTTGTCACTGTGCTCTCTTTTTTTAATCCCTCCTTGCTTCAAAAAATGATTTTCCCCTGTGATTTCCACATCTAAAACACATTAGCTGCAACTTGTTGTGCTAAGAAACTTGCAGAGTTTGCTGTATGGTAAAAAAAAAAAAAAAAGGTATGGACTGACAGACTCATGAACCAGTGGACAAATCCAGTAATGACTTAGTTATTGTTCTTAATACAATGAATCATCTAATCAAAGAAAAATCAATAACCATCTACCATTTGTTATTGTAATACAATCGTTAGTTAACCAATTTAGTTAAATGAATGCATTGCAGAACAACTGAATTGTTATGGAAGACCTATTACGCTCAGTACCAGTTTCATATTTTTTATTTTTGTATTCCACTAGAAAAGCTGTGGAGGATCCACAGTTCAAAATAATCCTTATCTATCTGCACCCTCAGTTCATCCTCTGTCTCCCTTCAAGGCCAGCCTCGCCTTGAAGCCAAGTCTCTTCTGATTGGATGGCCCTCGCAAACAGGTTTGAACACTGCGTGGGAGATACTGCACTGATCACAGCTAGAGCTGTGTGGCTAAGATGGTCGCGTTAATGATACCCACTCTCTTGACATCATGATGGAAACTAAGGATTAAGAGCAGTCTAAAGCTCAAACCTTTGGATCCAAAGGCATTCTTGCACATATATTAAACTTAGTACTTAACATGGGCCTATTATACTTTTTTATACCACATATACTGTTAGATTGCTGGATGTTTTAAAGATTGCAAGTCGACTGCTCAAACTGAATGACCATTTGCATGACACTATGTGGAAAGGCTGCTCAGTATAGACAGAATTTATTGCATGTTTTCTGTAGGTCTGATTACATTGGAGCAGTATACCTAATAAAGTGTTTATATGGTATATATTGCACATACATCATGATATTGGCGCATACCTGTAGCAATGTTGATTTTTCGCATACAGTTAGTGCTGACACATAACTGGAATAAGTAGCAATGTGAAGATGCTCTGTCTTTCTGTATATATGTGCGTATGTAGCTATCTTTCCACAGTCTCTGGGTCAGCATGGGATATATTTCCACTTTAAAACTAAGTCCTCCTATCTGAGATGACTGGTCTTTCCCAGAGAGCTTCCTTTTGCCAAGAGTTCCTCAGTTCTTTGGCTTTTATATGCTAAATTCTCATCCCTTTCCTGCTATCAAAACCACTCACCACAACTCCCAGCCCAGTTCCTTTACTCTGAGGTCACTTTATCCTTTGCTCCATAATCTCCATATTCTCATGCAGCTTCATCATTCTGACACTTACATAACATACTGTGGGCAGATCACGTTATCAAAAGTTTTTTTTTTTTTTGATGATTCATTGTATTACACAAATGTTCAGCTGTGAACCTTGTCTTTAAACTTTGACTTTAAACATTCCAGGATAAAATAAAAACTCAAGGTCAAACAAAGTGAGGAAATAAACACTAATGAGATCATCTCAAGACATCCAAAAAGTTTTTGCACTTTTCACACTCAAAAAATGTTTTAGAGAAATTGCTGTCAGCCTGCAGTTGGGATTTGCCAGTGAAACTAGATTGAGTCAGAAGGGAGTTAAGCCATTTCTCTAAAAGTCTCACACAAGCACTGCACACACTATTTCCTAGTCAGTTTTTTTGCACATGTTCATCCTTCCATTCAACAGTCTTCCCATCTACTCCTCTATCAATCAATCATCCTTAACTTTTAGTTTGTCAGTTGTATCCATTACTGTTATTTCACTTCTAGGAATCAGTTTTGACTTTAAACACCTGCTGACTCCTTACAGAGAAACCCTTCCTTGTGCACAGAGCAGGAAATTAGATATTATCCTAGAAACACACACACATTCTTACGCACACATATACACCAACACATAAACAGACACAAACTGTCTGACAAAGCCACACACACACATTACTATACCCTAGTAGGTGGCAAGTATCCCAGAACCCTTCAGTCCAGCTAATGGGTTTGGATGTGTGCATGAAAAAAACACATTCTTTGTCCCTCCTTTGGATGTTTGTGTGTAGAATATTACAAATACAGAAACACATGCAGATTGTTGGCTTTCTCTCACTGATGTGCAATATCTCTTCTTTGTAGCATCACCCAATTAAAGAGGTTTACAGTGTATTACACCAAATCATTTTTGGGAATGTGCGTGTGCCTATTCCTTCTTGTGCTCGATAGCACAAACAAATAAGGGGGCAAACTCACAGCAGGTGTTTTTTCCACAGAATTATTACTGATGCCCCTCCATGCTAATGAATATAGTATTTACATTACTAACTAGTTTCCCCTTTGCTCTCATTTTAGCTGCAAACTCCACCAGCAAGCTTCGCACTGGTGCGTTGTGCAAGAGTTTATTTTTCAACGATCTCCAACGTAAGAACTGCTGCTGCTTTTGCCTTAACTGTTAAAAATTGACATAAATCAGAATAAAAATCCATATCATTTTATACTGGTTTCAGGGTATTGTTTTATTTTCCAAAAGCCCTGACAAGAATCTATAGTGTTTATATAGATATATACAGTGCTCATATATTGAGCACTTTTGACTCATATACGTAAGTCTGAGTAAATAAAGAATTACAATTACAAAAGAATCCATGTTTGTGCCAAAAGAAATGTTTACTTGTACTGAAGGATTAAAGTGCCTTATTATTTATAATAATAATAAGGAGTGTATATTGGTATATGGAAAAAAAATCAGAACACCACTGCAAACTTTAGTTTATATAGTGATGTAATGGTTTCCTGCCAAGTCTGGACTCCATATGGTATACACAAGGAACTGTACTCAAGGTATTTCCAGTGGTACAATGTAAAAAAATGAAGCAAAGTTTTAGCCTCACTGTAAAACCACCGAAATACACTCAAAATCTCCTCCATGGTTTATTATGTGGATTCACCTTTTGAACTGGTCCGATGAGAGGAGTGTTATGCAGCTTAAAACGGTTCTGCATGAATGGGTTTTTCTTGTATGCTACAGTTTTCTGACACTAATCTCATTATTAGATATGGGCCTGCTAAATATTAGTAGCTGGGTGGCTAAAGAGCAACCTTTTACTTCTTTGTTAAAAGGAAAGGTGTTAGGTCATAAATGTACATGCCAACACAGTGATTTAACTAAAGAGTGTTGTCCGTCTTTACCCCCGTTGTCCAGCAAATGAGATGTCAAAATATAGCATCACACTGACTTATGACTAAGAGTTTTGACTGCAATATACTGCCATAACCTCCTTCACCACAGTGCAGACATAGTGGGATTCTGAATATCAACAAAGTATTTGTTTATGTATCTATACCGCGGGGCATGTGCTGCTAGGTGCACACTGTTGTTGACTGCACACTGTCAATCAAACCATTTTTAAACATTTTATTCTGCAGAAGAGAAGCACTGCTCTTTTTTCTGCTGAAACACCCTTTAAATTCAGTAGATTTCAGCACCATGGACAGAGCGGCTTTTCCCCATGCTCCTTTTGTCTTTGACTGTTTAATGAAACTTTTTTTTTCAGAGTTATGAAAGCCAGCTTGTGCCATTTCACCTTAAATTGTGCCATTTAAGTTTGATTGACTGGGTAAACGCTGAACAAGAACGGGAAGATCTGTGCTCTTGTTGAAGGGACATCAACAATCAGCCACTGAAGGAGGCGTTTCTAGCTCTAGTCCCTGGCTTAAATGATGGCCACTGATGGCTCGCGGTGCACTGTAGTCTGTATCCACACGTATTTAAATTAGTTAAATAAATTACATGCATTCGGTGCATGGTGTACACGCAGTTTAAAGAGGTTGTCAGACTGCGATGTAAAGTTTCTTGCGTTATATTACTATAACACGTCACACCAGCACATTGCAGTTGTATGCCGAAGTGAAGCAATCAACAGTTAACAGTTCAAATTTAGCTAGGAAATAACTTTTTACCTTACTGTGGCGCGAGAACTCCCTCTGCACAACGCTGACTACAGGTACCTGAAGCGCGAGTGAGACGAATTCCAACTTGACGAACTCGTCCCTGTTCCGTGGAAAGGCGATCATGGCAGAAACCCCCTGCACAACCACGGTGTGACATACACTCTCCACGAAGGACAGCGGGTCCTCGTTTTCGGGGTTGCCCGTAGAGGAAAAGGAGAACGCGGGCAGTTCTCCGAGTGTGGATCCAACAGCCATGACAATCTCCAAGGATAAATTGTAGGGTAGCAACCCAGCCCGGTTCAGAGCCTCGACGGCGAGCAGAACCGAGTCTCGGGGTGCGAACACGCGATTTTCCGCCGAGGTGTTCTCCTCCCGTTGGCGTGCCTGGCTTTTACTCCTGTTTGCGCCCCGCTGACTGTTAACGGACGCTCTAGTCCTAAGGCTTCCATACCCAGGCGCACTGGCACTTGTTTTAAACGGTCTTTCCAACTCCAACTGCTGCTCTTCTGTCAACTCTCTTTCGTTTCCCCAGTCCTCAGAGCCGCTGACAGCCATAGCAGAGAGCAAGCGAGGCTGAACGTGCAGAGCTCCTATCCGAACCGTGTGGCCGATTCGTTTGAGCACTTGGCACGGTTGCGGGTGCGAGTGAGCGCAAATCGGAAGAAAGATGAGAGCGCACAACACTAAACATATTAGTGGCAAGACCCTGGTGCCTGGTCGCGCTGCCGGGCCACTCATCATCACCATCCCCACCGACTTCATCATCCCCGCTCCACAGCTCCTCCGGATGCCCGGTCCAACCACACAGCGGCTGAACACCGGGACCGCTCCGTTGGTCTGCGTCTTGGCCCCCTGCCTGTGGCCCCGGTGTGCCGCACAGACCAGCGGTAGCCCCCGCAACAGGACCGGTTCCAGCTGGTGGTAAAGTTGTGCGTTTTCCCTCGGACACAGACAACAGGCTGCTGAGGCGCGAGATTAGGCACGAGCCGCGCACAAGCAAAAAATGATCCCCAAAAGTGCTGTTTTTCATCTCAAAAGATTTTCATCATTCAAGCCTCGGATTACTAAACATGTCGTGGAAACAAACGGCAACATTTCCACATATTCCACAGGCAGAAAAGAAAATGCAGCAGAGTGTGTAGGCAAGCCCTGCCTAGGTCGAAAAAGGTTAATGCGCATCAAACACATTCCAAAGCAGTGGAATCCACCTCTGGAAAAGTCTGATAGCTTAATGGAGTCAAAGGAAAATCATCCCATTATCATCCACAACGTTTCCCCCCCTTTTAAAAAAACACCCAGAAAAACAAAAGACACCCAAGTAGAAGCTTTCCAGAGCGCACGCGCTGCTTGGCTCGAGTCAGCCTCTGTGCTGGTGAGACCACTGGCACCAGAGCGTGGTCTTTCTGCGCACATTCCAAGGAGATTTAACCCCATGTTTACTTTACAACCACCAGCCACCCCTCACTTTTCACAGTGTCAGTGCGAAAGAAATGCGGACATGGTCATGGGCATGGTACTGGTGTCATTTATTCATAATCCCGACATGTCAAAAATAAATAAATACAGCACATTGATTATGTGTCACGTGGGAAGATTTGTGAGATTTTACTGGAGACAAAACCAGACAGCTACCTGTTTTATGTATGAGGACACCCAATCATACATTGTTTAACGGATGTGTTTCTTTGGTAACTCACATGTCAGAGGTCACCCGGGACCCAATCAGCAGACCGAGTTTAAACAGGATCCAGATTAACGATTGGTTAATGGTCTGATGGTCTGATCTAGATTAATGATTGGCTAATGATCACTTTTGAAATAGGAGGCACGCCCACTGAGATAGTGGAAGATAGATGACCCTGATCGATCCAATATGGGCTGACCTTACAGGAAAGGACTGAAACAGGGAGAGAGTCGGGGAAGAGAAATTTTGACAGGAGAGGAGCGGGAGGTGGTGACTAATGGTAGGTAGGAGGAGAGAGAAGCAGAGGTTATGGTGAGGGGGGAAAAGGCTTAGGAGGGAACCGTGGATAAGAGATGAAAAGTGAGGAGAGGAGAATGGTAAGTGGGGAAGAAGAGCAGAGGAGTGAGAGAGGAGAAGAACAGGTAAATGGAAATAGAATGTGAGGTGATATAAGATGGTGCTTCAGTTGCTGCGTCTTTAAAGAATCAAGGCTATTGAAGAAGATGAAAAAACAGATGGAGGGAAAACAGAAAGAAAATTACATCAAGAGACATATTCAAGGTGAGAATTAAGCCTGTCTTGCACTGCGTGTTGAAGTGGGATACCAGGCCACCATATGCTGCATAGCTCTTTTCAAAAGGGCTTCACAGTGTTCATTCTTATTCCAGGTCTTGATGAAAAAATAGGTCAATCACATAAATATTGAAGATTACCTCCACATGCCATTTAAATTTGGCTTAGTGGTGGAAATTCCCACTTGTATATAAATACTGAAAATATGTTTTCAGCACTTTCATATTGTAGCCTGGTATCCTCACCTGACTCGAGGAAATGCCTCATTTTTTGAGACAGTATGATCATTCTGTTTGGAAGGAATATTTCCAAAGTATTAAATAACTGCCACACATCAAAAGACTATTGTGTGGTCCACTAGTGATCAGGGTTGGCCTGGTCATATGCAAACAACAACACACTTTGCTTAGTCTCCAGAGGCCCACACTTTCACAGTGCCCTATTACTTTTAATTGTATTTTTTAAAATTTCATACTTTTAGTGATCCAATCTGAGAGATAATAGAAAATGTGGTCAAGTCACAGACAGGATAGAAACGATAACTTTTATTTAAAATAACCATTTTTGTAACCCAAACTTTGCTTTCATCCAAGAATGGTCCATTTGCAGTATCCACTGCCTTTTATACATTTACACTGTAGCTGTCAGTTTGATGAGATAATGTGGCGACATGCTTCCTGAAGATCCTCCCACAGTGTTAATTGTTTTAATGGGCACTTATATACCCTTTAATCAAACTGTTCTCACAACAACTTAAATACCCCGAGGTCTGATTTCTGTGCCACTATACACAGAAAACCAGATGACAAATTCTTTGCTAAATAAGTCTTGCATAGTTTCAAGCTGTACTTTAGATCATTGTTATAGGAGGAAATTTGCTTCAGTAATGCAACAGCCACAGGGTGTGGATTGGCATTTTGAAATGGAATAGTAGCTTTCCTCAAGATCATGCTTTATTATAATGCTTTTGTGTATTATGCTGTTTTTTTGTGATTAAGATATTTTCATTCAACTGTATTTTTAACATGTTTGTAAAGCACTTTTGAAAAACTGTTTTGAAAAGTGCTATATAAAAAAAATTCTTACTTTACTACTGCCTACTGAAGATCAAAAATGAAAGTGTTACATTACAATAAATGTTGCACTCAATTAGTCATATTGAGCATGACTTTTATTATTATACTATCATTTATATTAAAGTTACCTGACACCAGACCAAAACGTAACCTAAAACACGCGAAATGGTAAAATTGCTTCCAATACACTCTTTTGACTTTGCTCTTTTGTTCCACTTTGGCTTTCTTTATAACATCCCATTTCTGTCTTTTTATTTGTACCTACCAGCCACCTGTCTGTCTTTCTGCTTGCAAACACATCTGATTTCATATGCCTCTCCTCTCGTCTAGTTGGTACACCTTAAAGCCTGCCCTCTCTTTTGTCCCTGTCTGAATATCCGTCTGACCCCCTGCCTGGTTGAATATTCATCCGTGTTCCTCTGTTCGCTTTGCTTGTCTGCTTTTGTGACCATTTCCTTCACCTGTCCTGCTGTTCTGCCCACCTGTCTGTCTTCTTTCTCTGTCAGCATCACTGCGCAACCGTCGGCCTGTCTATCGCTCTGCCAACCTGTCCATCTGCCTTCCTATGACTATCAGCCAAAGCAGTGCTGCAAACTTCACTGACCCCTTCACCTGCCAGCCAAATTCACCTATAGTTTATTTCTCTCTCTCACACAAACAGACATTGATTACACCTCACATGGGAAGATTTGTGAGCTTTTATTGGAGACAAAACCTGACAGCCACCTGTTTTTTGTCTAAGGACACACACACAGCTTGCACCAGCCTTGATGCACACAGGCAAAATTCTTTCATTTATACATGTTCATTGATTTATAAGAACAATGACATCTGCATTCTCACTTTTACAAAGTAAAGAAATGACATTTAAAGAACGGAATAGCTTACAATCAAAACCATTTCGGTTCCAATGCATTCTCATCCCAGGGTGCCTATTATTGCCATTTTCAGTAGCTGCTGGCATCACAGCAAATCATATTACTGTCTGCTTTAGCGCCCCGCCTTAATGTCTATTCTATGGTCAGATGTCTTAAAGTTACTGAAGGGAAAAAATACAAAAAAGTAACTTTTAATTGTTAAAATACTCTGTTATAAGGATGTCTGACAGTTTACTTATTTTTTCTGAAAACTGGACTTCGTTACTGATGCATCAAAATCTGTGTTCAAGTGAAGTGTTTTTAGCATTGTCTGTAGGGGGGCATAAAATAATAATTTGCCTTTGAGTTTAATACACAAATAGCTGCTTTACCTGGGTACAGAAGCCAAGATTCAGTCGAGACAGGAAGTGCCTCTTTTTAATTATTTAATCCCCTCATCAGTCTGCTGTTGCAGCTCAAAACTTGCCATAACCTTTAAACTGACTTTTTGTGTATTTCAAATACTCCCATTTTTCATAGGAATGAAATTTTGTCTGTCTTATTGTTGCACACACACGCACGTACGAACACAGTCAAACAAAGCATTTGGAGTTACAAAGCTAAACTTTTGGTGTTTGCTAAATTATTCATGATATGTAGACATGCATGTATGTTAAATTAGCCCAGACTGTAAATATCCAGACTATTTTTCCACAGATATCCTGTTTTGGTTTTTTTTGTTTGTTCTCAAATATACTCAAACATCAAATTTAGATTCATCTTTCCAAACCACATTTTTGAAATAATATTTTTCTGACTGTTGTCGGTTTTCTTTTGCTCAACTTCATTGTTTCCTTAAGTTTAAAATATATATATGTTATTTTTTCCTCGGTTAGTCTCAGATTTGGCATTTTATCTGAAACACTGCTTAGAAAGCAGGCATCCAAGATTCAGCTCTCCACTGTTGATGTAGGAACTGGTGTTTAATATTTTACTCACTTTCACCATATATTTAATTTTAAGTGCACTGGTCTATATAGACCAGGGGTACCAAACATAAGTCCTGGGGACTTTGAAGAATATTAGAAGAAGAGCTGAAGAACTGCACATATTTTGAACTTTTAACTGTATTTTCATACGTTTTACAGCTTTTCTATTCATAAAGCCCTCCCCCATTGCCATTCACACAACACCAAAGTAGATAAGTAAAAGATTAAATGTATGTATTGTAGATTTTTTTAATTTTATTTCTTTACAGTGGGTCCACAGTAAACCAAATGTAAATGAACCAAAAACTTTATGCTTTACTGTATAAATACAGGACAGTCTGGGCAATGAGGTACCTTTTTCTGTAATTTTATACATTTATTATATCAAAAAACTGATAGGTACTGTTGAAATTGCAATTCTTTTTCTTATATTAACACATCTTAACCCTCCTGCCATCCTTTAAAAAACTCACACCCATCACCCTAGGGACCATTCTCAGCCACGCCATAAAAAGACCATATATCCATATTTTATTCCACTTTAAATTAGCCAACCTTGTAAAACTACTTCTCCCTGAAATATTCATGTAAAGTTTTAATTATATTTTCGTTGTTTTAACCCTTCAAATCCCAGTGTTATTACATGAGCGCCCTGTGTTATAAGCCCCAAAAACCAAAAAACGAAACTAAATATTTCCACAAAAAACCAGTTGAAGTAATATGTGATTGTCATTATAAGTAGGCCTTTAGATGGACCAAAGATTGGCACCAACATACATTTTGACCTGCCATTATTTTTTTTGCATTTTTTTTGCAATTTAAAAATTAAAACTTCAAGGCCCTGAGTCTTCATTGACATCCAAGAAAAGAAGAAAAAATAAAATCATATGATGATAATTTGGGGTTGAAAAATAGCGTTTATAATGGAAGTCAATGGGCAGAAAATGGTCCCCAGGGTGATGGGTGTGGGGATTTCTGCTGCTCAGCCATTTTAGGCTGATTTAAGGAATTCACACTGGAATATTAACATTGACAGGTAAAAACTATCCTGTGGCAAGTTTGGTTATATTCCACTGAACACAGTGGAAATGGCAGCCATTTAACACATAGCAGTGGCACAAAAAGGTCCCAAGAAGGCAGGAAGGTTAAGGACTCATTATAATTTAAATATTTTTCACTGGTCTTTCACTCTTCAGATCAAACTGGGTTGTATGTGGCCCACAATGTAAATTGAGTTTGACATCCCTGCTTTGACGTTGCCCTAGACTATTCTGTTGTGATGTTTAACATAAAGAGAAAAAACGTGTGGGCTTCACACTGTAAGGACACACCTTGGAACAACAATGCTGAGGTCTTTAACCAACAGACATAACTAAGTCTTTGCATTTTCCCTTTTGATGTTCTTTTAGACCTCAGCTGCACAGGCCTTTAGGTCATTCTTTATTGTGGGATATCGCTGCCTGTCCTGCATGGTTGGTGTTCAGACTGTGGGAATGCATGTTGCACTGAGACTAAGGTGACAGATTCTAATCATCAACAGTGGTTGCCACTTGGGTCATCGTCCTGCTGAATGATAAAATGCCAGTGAGTTTGGAAGCACTTGTGGTATCTGTAGATAGTGTGCCAGTTTTACTGGCAGATGGTACACCTCCAAGCAATAAATGCTTGATTTTCCATCAGTCCACAAGATTACTTTTTTCTAGCTCTTCTCTGTGTGCCTATTTAAAAATGTAACCGTTTTTTGGTTGTTTTTTTCAGTCTCTCATACACCTGCGATGGTTTCTGAGAGCTTCACTCCAGTTATATGAACACTCAGTATTTAGCAGCCAAGTCTGTTCTTTCAGTATTGATGTAAAAATAAAGACTTGGCACTTTAATGTTGTATTCAACATTTCATTTCAAATTCAATATACTGATGGACGGAGCCTAACAACAACATTTTTGCAATTTTTAAAAAACTTATGATATTGATATTAACTTTTTATTCAGTTTTCGTATCTTTAATGCTTCACTCATGACCACCATGCGCAGAATAAAAAGAACAAATAAATACTCAAGTAATTAATCAGTTCTTCACAGCATGACTTACATTTTGAAGCACTTCCCTGCCAAGGTCAAGCATTCACACATGAAAAATAATTCTACTTAAAGCCATATTATATTTCATAGTTATACATTTTTAAGCAACTCATGTTAGGTATTCAAACAGCAGCACCTCCAATGAATCGCATTTTTCCCCTTCTTTCACTCACAGGAACTCAAACTCAATGACACAGTTTCAGATGGGTTTTATAAAGTCTTGATACTGGATAGTACCAATGCTTTTTAATGCCACCTCATTATTTTCCATACTTTTTCATTTTTATTTCATTCATATCTTGTTTTTCTAACTTCTTTGCATTTAACTATGCAACTATTCTTGATAAATAAACTACTTTTTATTAATAAGACTAATTTTGAGGTGAGTATTGTAAAATAATGGGATGATGAAGTGAGTGAGATTTATAACTGATTATGTTTAAATGTACCACAAGTGCTTTATATTTGAAATGTGAGTTTGTTTATATTAAATATAATTTACATCCATTTCGGTATTACAACTTATTTTGCCAACTGTTGTAATTACCCTACATGCTACACTTTTGGTATTGTGGTTGATTTGAAGACAGCTGTACACTTCTGGGTTCTGCCTGACCCCCTCTGTGCAAAAGTCGTGTTTAATGCTTACAGAATAATGACATCCTCATACAATGAACAGAAACACACATGACAAGATGGACAACAAGAAAATGTATAAGAAACAATATTGAACCACCAACAGTAGAAAAAATGCACTGAAAGCTGAGGTTAGTGAGTGGGCAGCTTTAGTTTTTTGAGAAAACATTTTTGATGCTTTCCAATCAATGTTAAACTGCAACTGGCCTTTGCTTTGAAGCTCCATTTTATCTCAGAGACAGACAGTCTCTGTCAGTTCCCCTTTGGACCATCGCCCCAGATTTCAAAACCGAGATTCGGCAGAGGAGAACAATACTTCTGTTTTCTGTTGGCTACCCCAAGGACCGCATGGTTGGGGAGGACTGTTGTGTTATTTTCTCTGCCCTGTCTTTGTTTTGATTCTTTCCCTCAAATTTTGTTTATCTTTTCTCTTTTCCTAATTCTCCTATTTTTAGATCATTTAAGCACACATTTAAATACATACAGTTTAAATGAATTCTGCATAAGACTCAACTTTTTCAGAACTAAGGTTGCAGTAGGAAAAAGTTTGAGGGATATTAGATTAGTAGACGGTGGTTTAAAGCTCTTTGATTTGACGAAGATAAGGAGCACTTAAAATATTTCTGACTGGTGCAGAGGCAAATTGGTGAACTGGGGTGAGAAGAAAAATAAGTCTAGTGATTGATTTTCATTTCTTCCATTTGCACTGCAGGCATGTTGAAGCTGAGTCAAAAGGTTTCCTCTTAAAGTAGAATCATCTCAAGGCAGGGCATTTCACTTTGCCCCATTCCATTTCCTGCGCTTGGTTCAGGGGGAAGCTGGGAACAAACAGCACCCTGAGAGTCAGCTGTTAATTTAGTGCAACAAATTCAAAGTGTATGTGCAAAACAACCAAAACCACAGCCTATCAATTTGTATTGTTTGTGCTGAGATTGTAAATTAATTGTAAAACGATTAAACTTGTGTTTGTGTTTGCAGAAAAGAAAATTGGGTGTCAGTTTCACCATTACACCACAATATGTGATGCAATATACTTGTCATGCTTTTTTTTTTCTTGTATTACAAATATTTTGAAAAATGTGGTTCAACATGCTCATGTGAATGATAATTTGTGCTCCAGTTTACTTCACATTCATACAACAAAATTCAGTTGGGCATCTCTGACAGGTGCCAGTTGCTACTCCCGCCTCGGTCAGCATCTTTGTTCCAAACCACAAGTGGCTTGAATTGAATGAATGAGATCTAGAGAAAAATGATCAAATTTATATTGAATTTACAAACTGTGAGCAGAAGTGGATGAAAATTTGAGCTCATCCAGCCAAACGATGGTTGAGCTTATTCCATGGTGCGGTGTCCGTCCGTCTGTCCATACTGCGCATGAATTGCTGCTCCTGATCACATTTTAGTGAAACATGACTAATGACTAATATCCTGAATATAACTATTCAGTTTAGTTATAAACTATTATAATGATAAACTATTATAAGTTTATCATTATAATTTTGTATGTCAAACATTACATACGTCCGTACTACGCTACTACGTCAGTGAGATTCATTTCTAGCTTTTAAGACAAAAGAATGTCACTAAGGAAAAATAACTTATAATATAACTTTTAGAAAAATCCTCCACAGAACGGGGGTGGCTCTGCATGATTTATAGCAGTCAACTATTCAGCTTGACTTTCAAGTACATCCACAGGCCTTATAAAATGTAAAAAAAAAATGGCCAAAATATTCCTTTCCTCCTGTGGGCGAGGTGTGACAGCTCTGAAGGTGTAAATGTTGCAGGGTCTCAGCTGGAGACAGTCCATCCACCCCTGGTCCTTGGCTAGAGGTTAAGGCCTCACTTCAGGACAGCTAAAGGCTTAAAGCTCTTTGCTTTTTCTTACACAGGCCTTTTGGACACATGAGGCTTAGTGCATCAGGCACTTTAAAGACTTTAAAGTGAAGGTATAAACAATTTGAATTTCTTCACAGAGGAAGGTTTTGCATCCTTTGTTTTATCTAATGTGTAACATGTGATATGAGATTGTTTTTCTGCTTATGAATTTTTTTTAAAAATAAGGCTCATCAGTATATTATATGAGGTGTAATCAAAACTTTCTGGGAATGGCTAAAAAAGCTAAAAAACAAACAAACAAAAAAAAAAAACATGAAAAAACACGTACCCTGATTTGTATTGGCTTAAGCTTGATCCTCTTGTTGTGCACCACTGAGTCATTTTCTCTTCTGTAGATGGTTCTGGAGAAGTCCCATTATGTGCATTTGTACTTGTGCCTCCATGATGTGCGCTGAATCTCCTCCAGTGTGTCACAACAGCAACCTTTCAATCTGATGTTTATTTTTGGGGAATAGATGAAGTCATAGGAAGGCAAATCTGGTGAATGAGGCAGGTGGTAAGTTTAGACTGTGTTAGTGTATGTGTTTTTAGTCATGCATGATGACACGCTGACATGAATCACAGTTCCAGTCATTTAGGACACAACAGACACTTTAGGATGTTACAGATGAAGTACATGTTGACAGTCTCACCCCGGGGGACTAATTCAAAGTGCACATTCTGTGAATGTTGAAAAAAAATTATTAGCATGCTTCTGGTCTCACGCCTCACCCGATGGTGGGTTTGGAGCCTGGATTCTTTAACTGACAACTGCTGAAAACGTCTCTACTTGACACCCAGAAAAATTGTGATTTTTCCTCTCTGTGCAAAAACAGGATTTCCAGGATGTGATCTAAAAGTAGGAGCTGCATTGAAAGTGGCCTGGAAGTGAACAAGATGATGACCTTAAAGAGGAGGTTGACCACATTTAAATCAGCTTAGTTTTTCCAACATTTCTGACATGTAAATGACATGTCAGAAATGTCACATACAGTCATAGCTGTATCGTGGTTAGAGGTAATATGAGCAGCTTAGACAATAAAAACCAAAGGAGAAAATAACTTCTGAATACATATTTCCTACAGCTGATAGTTGTCAGTAGATAAAATCCTTCTCCTCGTCTCACTGGTCGTGAGAATTTGAGCAATATGTATTTAACCAGTAATTTCTATATTTCTCCCTTTTGGTTTGTACCTCATTTTTAACACTAAGATAGAGCCGCTTATCTATGCCATTTAAATTTTTTTAATGGTATCAGCATCAACAGGGATAGAAAAGAAGGGAGAAAAGAGTGTCACCACAGAAAGAAATGACTGTACCATTTTCTGTCCTTTAGGTGTCCTTCTGTCAAGGTAAATCTGCCGTTTTAGATCTGCAGTCTCATCTCAAATGCCACATTGTGATCCATACTGCGTTTGGTAATTGCTTCTGCAAACATCAGCAATACTTAATCAATACCTCTCATTCATCTCAGTGAGATGCTTATTACACCAGCTCATGTGCATGTTTTCATTTTCCTGGTAGAGGACCCTGGCAAACAAAGGAATGCTACTACTGACACAGACTAGAAGTCATCATCCCTGTCACACTAATCTCACACTGATGTTAGCTTCGTGCTAACTGCAAAGATGCCACTGCCCATTATGGAAGAACACTTCATACTATTAAATAGCCAGGAGTGACATTAGAACTTCTATGGCAGTAATTATGGTAAGAGAACATTTGGGTTATGCCTGTCTCAGAAATGATGTCAAGCTCATCTTTGCACAGTGTGTTCTTTTTCTTCTTCTACAGCACTTGCAATTTTATTGTGAGGGACCCTTTAGCTTTGACCATACATCTGAAAGAAACAAACTCTAACAAAACCAGGTTCAGGGAAGGCAGTCCTCTTGCCTTAATCAGCTGAGATCAGGGGAGAGCAGGGTGAAAAGATGAGGACAATAAATGTTCAGCAGCCAGCAAAATGTGCAGCTTTGTAGCCAGAGACACACGAAGATACAGGCAGATACACCACAAAGACACACACACACACACACACACACACACACACATTTTCATATCTTAGTCAGGACATCAAATTGGCCTAATGTTTTCCTTAGCCGCTTACCCTAACCCTAACCCTCAAAAATGAATGCCAAACCCTAAACCTTCAGTCTAAACCTAATCATAACCTAATTGTAGCCCTGATACTAAAACCGAATTCCAATTTTTGGTCCTTGCAAAGATGTGTAAACATACACACACACACTTCAAAGGCCTCTGCCTCTAGCAGCATAACTCGGTATCACCTGATATGAACTATTATCACAATAGAAAGTTCTTCAGTCTGATCTTAAAAGTCTCTCTTTCTCCAAAGACAAGGGGCTGTTTTCACAGCTAAACGCTAAAGACTCTGCTTTTCGTTTAATTTTGTCAACTCCACAAGCCACCAGTAAGCCTGCCCCATGAGAGTGAAGTGGCCCACTGGGATAATATTGTATTATAAGGTCTTTCAGATATGATGGAGCTTGGTCATTAGGGGTTTATGTTAGCAGTAGGGTTTGAAATTTTGTTCTCAGTTTTGCAGGGAACAAATAAAGAAAAGCTAATATATGAGAAATATGACCTCCCCTTCTATTTATTGTATTTTCATTACACTTTTTGCAGTTTTCATGGATCTCCTGATATTATGAAATTACAATAATCCAGCCTATATGTGCTAAATCCATGGATTTATATAATTTTGAAAATACTGCACAACCAGAACGCACACCCAGAGATGTATTTTATTCGTGAGCTAAAAGGGCATGTTTTAGTCAAATAAACAGTATAAAAGTTACTGTGCAAATTAAGTGCATAGAGGAAAATTGGGATGATGCCTATCGGCCATGGTGAACCCCTGAGATTATGTTGTCTGTGTACAAACATGGATTGATGGATTGCTTGTCTTGACAGAGCGGTGTACCAGTTAGATGGGATATGAGCCACCACAGAAATATGTTCAAGCATTTTGCAGCATTTATTATCAAGTGCTTTTCAAATGAAATTAAACTATTGATTGGATGACTGCAGTTGTGATTTTGTGATTATTCACACCTTTGTGTACCAAGAGTAGAACAAGCTGCAGAATAAACAGGTTAGATACTAAAGGGATATGTAGATAATATTTATGAAGGATTATGTGAAAGTAGACAGGAAAGCTGAAAGCTAAATGTTTTCCACTGTTCTGTATCCTTAACAACTGAAATTCCTTTGATAAGTGGGAAGGTCAGGTCAGTAGACAGACAGGTTGAGTCTGTCTGAAAAGAACTGTCAAAAAAAAAAAAAAATACTTGATAGGTTTGGTAGATTATGGCAAGAAGATATATGGGCAGAGTGAGGGATCATAGCCTAGAGACATGCAGGTTTCACTCCATCCATAGTGCTCATACGGGATCTGTGAAGGGATGACAGGATTTAATTTCTAGAAGGTTTAATCTTGAGTGTGATACTTGCAGCAAGGTTTCTTCATTTTAGCCGTACAAATGCTTGATCATTATTGCTCAAACACGGATGTGGGCTAAGCCACTGGTGCACCTCATGGATATTTGATAAAGATTAAAATATCATTATGAAACCATGCTGTTTTAATAATAAAGTTCCTACATATTAAAAAAAACAAACCAAATTGCCACATGTTTAAAGAAAACCGTCAGCCAGATATTCTCAACGAATAATATGAATTCACAAGAAGAGTGACCTCCTCTACATGGCTTTCAAGTTTTTCAAGGGTTTGAGGTTGGGACTTTGAAAAGGCCATTCCAGAAACTTAATGTTCGCCTCCTTTATCCATTACAAATACATGTTTTGATGTTTGTTTGGGATCACTGTCCTGTTAAAACACCCAACTGTGTTGAAATTGCGACCATTTAGCTGCTAACTGGAGGTGAAGTTTAAGAATTTGGAGGTGCTACTTCCTTACTCAAACAACTTTATGCAGTTTACTAGAACCACTGGCAGCCAAACAACCCTAGTGCATGATGCTATCACCAGCATGCTAGACAGTATTTTACTTATATCTTGGGACCTCAGTTAAGATTTGCAGTCTGTCCCTGACCAGCAGTCTCGGTACATTATGTCCAAGTGCACTATATATGCAAAAGAGCAGTTTCTGCTTTTTAATGACTCCAGCACACAATACTTTCAGCGTTTTCTGTTTATAATGACAGAATGTTTATCCATACAGATTGTCTTTGACAATAAGCAATATCCCATCTGTTAAAAACTAACACAGCTGTCTGAGCCTGTGAACCCACACCAGAGAATGAGTGAAATCACACCACTAGCATTAGAGACTTCAGAGAAGGCGTGCAACATAAGCTGTACCAGGGATAATGGTGGTGTTTTGCTGTATTATTTGCATCAGTATGTAAAACCAAATCTCAGAGACTAAAAAAGAACACCAAAGAGATGCAAAACACTCATGCCTATAGGCCTCAGAATATGTGTATTATATGAAATCCCAAATTTTGCCATATCTTCCTAATGTGTTTTTTTAAGCAGCCAAAACTTTGCATTGCCAGGATTTATTTTGCATGCTATTCACAGGAGAACAACTGGACCTTTGCCTTTGAATCAAAGGGAAGCAAAGTCAATTTTCTACCCCAATTTCTCATCATTACATAAAGTAATTTCCACTAAAAATAGATGCAAATCTAAGTGAGCACAGAATTACACACACACAAAGATGTGCAGTGGCAAACACACATTACAGACTCAATCCCAATCAATAGATTTCAATGATCATAGCATTGTTCTGTCTCACTTCTACTGTGCTATTGTGCTTTCTCAGCTATTAACTGTCTAAACTATCAACTATCTGTGTGAATGACTCCAAATGTAGCCAGTCAGTCAGACTTGTTTTCTTTTCTTTTTCCCCGCATGCTCAGGAAACAGTCAGATGATGAGGTAAACAACAGAGGGGCACTTTTCGATGATAAGATGCATGAAAGCTGTATAAGCTTCCTTTGAGGCAACTAAATTACTTAAATTTGAAATTATTTATATCAATAAGGCAAAAGCAAGTGTAACACATCGTGTGAATATGATGTAAGAAAAACCTGCATACTACTATTGCACTTCAGACACTGCAAGTATTTCATGATGTTTTATATCATATTTATTTATTTAGACCTTTGATGTTCTCTTTTCTATCGAAGCTGTGTGGTGTTATCATGCCGTGATCATGGCAAGTGATTTAAAAAGTTCTTCAAACAGTAAATAAATCATTCCACGGAAAGGTTAGTCATTTACCAATGGGCAGTTTGTTTCAGGATTGACTGCCCCAAATTCAAGCTAAAACACAACACAGTTCACAGCAGACTGTTTGATGCAAGACTTCTCCAAAACCCTACAATTTCATCAAAGGATTTTGCAACTGTTGATTTTTAAAATGGTTGTTTTTTTTGTTTTTTTTTTAATGAAATTAAACTGCACACAAGGCTGTCGAAGAAAAGGTTAGATTAAAACAGTACATGATTAAAAAATTTTCAAATCATCTAAAAACTGAAGGTTCTTTGCAGGGAAGGAGAAGGAAAACATTTCTGCAAAGCGCTGTTGGAGACTCATGGACAGTTATTCAAGCAATAAGAGTTGTTTCTTTTTACTCCTTACCCTTCACATTTCATCCCTTCATAGTATGGTCCGGGTCAATTTTGATGCATCGCACAAAACCACTGTGCTTCTTTGTTAATTTTTGTGTAGTTAAAAAAATATTAATTTTTAGATCATTTATCGACAACATTTGTGCTTGAAGGTGAAGGTGTTCTGTCAGTGTCAAGGCACCCTCCCTCAAGGGACTCTCTGTCCTCTGTATTTCCTCTGTTCTTTATGTGCACCATGTTTGATCCCTTTTATGGTGCTTTCAAACAGAAGGCAGCACACACTGCACTGACAGCTAGGTTGAGATAATTTGTGTTGTGCTTTATCTTTACTGTGCCATTTTTTTGTGTTCCTGCTCCCTGTTGTTCTTCTTTTCTATTGGCCATGTTGTACCCCCCACAGCATTACACGTGTGAATACTTTTCCTACATATCAATACTAGGTTGCACTGGATCTAGCAAACACAGGAAAATGAGACTTTTGTTATATGGCTTATGTGAACGCCATGTGTGTTATGATTTTGCTTCATATTGTGAACATGTTCATCAAGTGATGACCACAAGGTTAAACAGGGGTATTTGTCAGCCTGATGTAAACAGCTGGGATCAGAATTAACAACTCCAAATCTGAAGCTATAGTTCTAATCTGGAAAAGGCTTGAGTGTCGACTCTGAGGTAGGGACAAATTACTTCTCCAAGTTGCAAAGTTTAAGTATCACGTGTTTTTGCTAAGAAGAGACTAAATGAATGGAGCAGGAGAATGACAGATTGGTGCAGAACCTGTGCAGGTTCGTTGTGGTAAAGTGAGAACTGAGCAGGACAGAGAAGTTGCTGATTTACAGGTGAATTTTTGTTCATAGCCTTCCTTTCATAGCTCTGCATAGTGACCAAAAAATTGAGGTAGCTGATAGGCAGCAAGAATTAGCTCTCCCTGAAGGTTGAGGAGGGTAAACCTTTGCGAGGGACTCCAAGTATAACCGCTGACTACTTATCTAAAAGAGCCACTTAAGGGGGTTCTTGGCATCTGACTACCATGCGTCTAAGTGTTTTGGGCATACCCAACTGGAAGGAGGCCAGGGAAAACTCACAACATGCTTGTGAGACTGTCATTCATGTGGCTTGAGAAAGCTTCATTGTCACCCCGATGATGGTTGGGTGAACGGAGGTCCTGGCATCCCTGTGATCTGCAAAAAAATGGATGGGTGGATAGTTAACCTCAGATGTCCTCATCATGTTAGTCAAGAATGTTTTTAACTAGATAAACATTGAGCACAAAAAAAAAAAAAAAAAAAAAAAAAAAAAAAAAATATATATATATATATATATATATATATGTATATATATATATATATATATATATATATATATATATATATATATATATATATATATGCACATTTGGAAAATAAATACCAGAAAGATAAGATCTGAATCTGAGTTCTAACTAATGTTATGCATACTATAATAGATGGGAATTCCAGAATCCCCATGCTGTCAGAAGAATTCTCATCCAACACAGTGGAGAATTATTCTATGAGTAATAGCTTTTGGCAGGAATGACTTCCTAGTGTTCTTATCAGAGAAGAGCAGAAGTCTCTTACTGAAAGTGCTTGGCTGTTTGACCAATAGGTCGTGGAGGAGATGTGCGATGGTCTAATATAATTATACAATAATGAATTATAACAGGGAGACGCAAGTACTTATCATAGCAAACCTGCTCATGTTAAGATGACAAGTTAATGATTGAATAAATTAAGGTACAAAATACAGCATAACCTTTCAACTTTTGTTCAGGCTACCAAAATCTAACTAGGTGTGAGGTGCTTGTGGGTGAGACCTTATTTTTTCTCATTTTATCCAAATGAAATCCATTTCACCCAAATGAAATCCATTTCACCAGGAGGTGCTGACATCTGAGTGTAAAACTTAAATTAGAATCACTAACAGCACTGCTTTAATGTTCTGTTCAACTTGAGCAGAAAGCCAAGTGGCATTTGAAGGTGACTGAGCCTTTCAAATGTCAGCCAGCAGGTGAGACACAGAGGAGCTTGTTGGGTTGCTTTGCATATATCCTACATTACCTCTTACCCAAATATGCACTTAAGTAAATGAAGCTTTGCAAAGAAAGTACAAAGGAAATACTGAACAGTCAACACACCGTCAGATCATCCCACAATGTTGTCAGCATACTTAAGGGTCCTTCTGGGAGAAGATATGACAATGTTTAAAGTTGTGACTGAATACACAGTGAATGTAGGTTTTAAACCCATTATTCAAGCCACCTGGTGCTCCGTCTAAGTAAACTGCCATCAACAACATTTTGACTCGACTTGAACAGCAGTCTTGTCATCACATCAAACAATTAATTTTACTGCTGTTGGTTTGTCCTCCAATTTAATTTTTCTTTTGATAATTCACAATTTTAATGTGTGATTGAAATGTCAAAGCAAGGCACCGAGAGGCACCCTTAGATGTGCCAGTGGTTTTTTTGGGTTTTTTTTTGTTAACATGATTGCTGCTGTAATACAAAAAAGCAGGACTCATCAGATGGATTGCTTCTTTGGTAAGCAATTAAGTTGATTTTTTAGTTCAATTCAAGTAATCAATAGTTGGCAACGAAATTCAACTGTTATATTCATAAGAAACAAACATTCCTTCTGAAAGGCTCAGACAGTTCTTTTAAGATGAGTAGTTTAGTGAAACCCTTAAGGGTAGGAATAATTTGAACATATGCCCAAAGTCTGGATAATAAACGTGTATACTACAGTGTAGTGAAATATTTTATTACGAACAAAAAGGTATTCCTAAGTGTGTGTTAAGGCTATTTTAATAGGTGAAAACATGAAAAGGATCCAAAACTCAGAGGTGTCACTGAGCCATAAGGTATAAGCTAGAATGATCGTAAAGTGCCTAAAGATGTGACTTTTACTAATTTATAATTCACTTACCAGCATTTCATTAGCTTGTAAGCACATATCTAATTAGCCAATTGGCTGGCACCAATTCAGTGTAGTGAAGCATGTAGGCATGGTCAGGATGAACTGCTGACATTAAGACTGAGCCTCAGAATGGGGACGAAAAGTGACTCAAGTGAATATGACGTGATTGTTCCTGCCAGAGTATTTTAGAAACTGCTGAATTGTCCCAAAAACATGGAAAATATTCAGTGGACGGTAGTCCACTGGGCAAAAATGTCTCGTTTATGCCTGATATGTCCCAGAAAAAAGGTCTGGGGAGGTAATAATCCAGGTGGAAAAAAAAATAGTTAAAGCAGTTTTCAAATCATAATATTTTATTAAAAAGCTTTACTCAAAGACACTATGACACCACATCAGTTAAAGCCTCAACATGAGCCGTGATACATTACTGAAGTTCATTACAGCTGGCCCACACTTACAGACATAGCAGCTGTTCACCAGTTTTGTACTGCAGGTTGGAGTCAGCTGTACACTGGCTCCTTATGAGAAATGGGTGGCAGCCGAATCAGTCAAAGAACAAAGACACACCGCTGTAACAATAACAGTGGCCAGACTGCTTCAAGCTCATAGGAAGGAGGAACAGCAGACAACAGAAAATGTGTGACATTTGTATGGTGGGGTCAGAATTTCGTGTAAACAAAAAATAAACTTGTATCCATCCTGTCTTGTATCACTGGTTTATGCTGCTGGTGTAGGATCATTTCTTGGTCTGTTAGTACCAGGTGAGCACCACAGCCTACCTGAGGATTGTTGCTGTCCGTTATTTTATGATCACACTTTGCCTATTTTCTGGTGGTTGCTTCCAGCAGAATAATCCCTCATGTCAAAAAGCTCAAATGATCTCAAACTTGTTTCTTGTAGATGACAAAGTTCACTGTATTCAAATTACCAGCTCTTAGTTGAACAGAGGATCTTGCGGAACAGGAGGATTTCATCATGTATGTGCAGTTGACAAATCTGCAGCAGCTGCTGTCATGTCAATATGATAACAGCACCAAAATCTAAGCAACATCTCCAGCACTTGTTGAATCTGTGCCATGAAGAATTAAAGCAGTTCTTGAGGCGAAATTAGATCCAACCCTGTACAATCAAGAGGTTTCTTGAGATGACCCTGACAAAACTGTGAAGCAGTGCAAAATTGCCCTTCAAGTCAAATATCACTCTGACACTCCATTAATCTTAATTCATTTGCAGTCTTTATTTGGGGGGATTTTCTAATTAATGTTGTGAAAGCTTGAATAAAAAGACTCAAAAAGTGATTTTAGTTAGACACTAAATTGCACTTCATGAGATTTCAGGGCTTACATCTTCTGTGGTGACACCTTGCCTGTCTCTTGTTCCAGTGTAACACTCACCCTTCTTCAGTCTAACTCTCCTCCTTCCCCTCAGCCATTGAAGATGTTTCCAGATAATGTCATCGCCCATCTGTCTACCAGTTACACTTGGTGACTTTTCTGCCCTTACCAGACATCTGGTCCTTCTAGTGGCCCCTCATTACACTACTATTAGTCCAGCAGACTCAATCTGCTTAGTAACTTTTGTCATTAGCCAGACTGTCAGTCTGGCTTTATTGCCATTGTTGCCAGCTCTGTGATTAAGAAGGTTTACCAGGGCATGCCCATGCACTCACATTTAAAACTTTCAAAATCATTGGGCTTTAAGATTATTATTACTTTTGTCTCGTTACTCTTGCCATTATGAATTAGATGATAAAAGCGACAGATAACAGTTATCCATGTTTGAAGAAACACTTTTGAGAAATTTGTTTTGTTGCTTTCTGGAAACTCATTTATAGGCTAGAACCAAAAGACCTAAGATAGTTGCATTAAAATCATTCTCCCATACCTTAAGCAGCTGTCTGTGTCAACCAATAAGGACTTATGCACATTATAATAGCTGCTATTTACCTATAAAATCAAAAGAAAAACTAAATAGAACAGAGTTTTTATTTATTTTGTTGAACACACAACTGCACACCATAACACTCAGTAAACTGCACATAACTCTGTGGAAGTGTTTAGATGCTTCAAACTTCTGTCTATAAGGCAGCCTATTCTTTCAGGCCGTGTCCATCGATGTTTTATTGATTTATATGTTTTGTATTTTGCCAGCAGATGTCTTCTGTTCTTGGCAGTCCTTTGGCACATAGCAATGAACTTTTATGTGTTGTGCCAAAGGGGTGTGACTATTCTAATCATTTATAATCTTTTATAATTTGCATATTTTTTACAGAATAAATGACTTACATGGATTCTGTAGTGAAAGAGGATAAATCATTATGAAGAGGGTTTCTTTTAACAACAGCATCATATTTGGACCGTATTTAACATGGTTTATAAACAAGAAAGAGCTCTATCATCAGTTAGGACTGTTTATAGCACCCACAATACAACTACTACTAAAAATAACGATAATGCTGGTAGCACATTCCATGACAGCTTGTTAATATTGTAGTTATAGTGGGGTAATACTAGAAGGCAATGCTATGGAAATCAAGCAAGTCAATGTCACTTACTTACAAAGTTATGCAAATACATAGCTCATACCACCAATATTTGACAATAATTACACCTGAATAATATTGCACAGAAGATCATGTAATTGGGTAAGAATTTGCCTGAAACTAGAGGCAATGATGTGGAAACAAAGGCATAACTATGAGGAAAAATAATTAGGAATACTTTGGTAGCATTACAATAATCTGCTAATAATATAGTTGTATCTGTATACATTCATAAACTAACGAACATATTAAACAACAGCCCTGATTCCTGGTTATTACATATGAACTCAAACAAATTTGTGGATAATAAGCCCCAATATTAAAAATGTGATTAACATTGTTACTTATGAACAAAGAATGCAGGTAAATCTGTAAAATACCTATGGTGTGGAAATAGTTTGCCAATATATTAAAACATTACACAATATTTTCTTTTTATTTTGAGGTAATATCCATTTTAAAGTGGTTGATTGATTAATGGTGGTTAATTAATATAAAAAAAATGTACAGATATTACAAATTTTTTGCTATCACCAAAATATTACTGTACTAACTGGATTAGCTTCACTATTACAACTTTATTACCAAGGTGTAAAAGAAAGTGCTACAAATAAATACCAGCAATAATAATAATAATAACAACAGTACCTTTGAACTTCAAGTTGACTAAAAAGTTCACCTTCTGTGTAGTCAGGGTAATATTGATGGTGCCTTCATCCCAGTTTGACATGCAATAAACATAATACTGGGCGGATATTAGCTCCCACTGATCGCCAGACCACAGGACATAAGTCAGTCAACTTATCTTCAACTGTAAATCACTAGGTGAGCAGAAGCAGACACGTTATAGATGGTATTTCATGTCTGCTGAAGACATAAAAACAGACAAGAGGCACTTGAACTGTCTAATGTCAGTCCATAATAATGATATACTGCACCTAATGCAGCCAGTTATGCAAATAAGGCTATTGATAAATTAGAAGAAACTGTAATGTCAATTTGTCCTCACACAGTCTAAGCAATTAGCAGTAACAGTTTCAACAAAATTGTTTTCCCCCTTTCCCCCTATTCATATGTAAAGTTATGCAATAGAGAGCTCCGAAGTCTAATCAGGTCATCCACTCTATTAGGGGAACCTGTGGTGTCAGAGGGAATACTGCATCATCTCTGCTCTTTAAACATTATGTAAAATGTTAATTTTTCCCTTTTTTTAAATACTGCAAAGATGTAGTTTAACTAACTTAACTTAACCTTGACTTGCATGAATTACAGATTTACTCAAATGCATTTACGCTGATATGTATTTAAGATGCATTCAGTGCTCTTGCATCTCTGAGAAGTGGTTTCTGAATGAAAATAGAAATAGTCTGAAAACACAGTGCCACTAAGCAGGTCAGAGTGTGGCGACGTTAACTGAAAAAAAAAAAAAACCCCTCAGTATCAGCCTGCATCCGAGAGAAATCAGCAAAATAATCCAATAATATTTTGGACCCTCTTTTTTTCAAAAGGCACCCGAGTCAGCATTTAGTTTCATTTCTCCAACTTTTCTGTTTTCCCTGTTTTGTAGAGGCAGAGGATTACTGGCTCTGCAGGGGGCCTCTCTCGCAGAGGTATTACATTACAAGCTGGCCTGAAATGATCTGCTACTCTCTTACTGCTGCTTTTTTGAATCCCTGTTCTTGGCTGTCACTCTGGCTGTCTGTCTCTGCTCTTCTCTGAAATTTATACTGCTATTTCTCTTTTACTACCCATTACTGTATTCCCTCTCCACACCATAACCTCCCTTTTTTCATATTTGGACCATTTACACCTCCCGACTCTTTTTTTTTTTTTTTTTTGTCTCATGAGTGTCCTTTGCTTTTAAGTTTTCCTTCCATCCTTCTATCCAACTATCCATCCATCCATTCATACATACATACATACATACATAAAAATGATAAAGAAGAAGGTTCATTTCCTGTCTCCACTCTGTCACTCTCTGATTGCCTAATGTGTCTGTTTGAGTAAAAGGCTTCTTACAGACTTACAGAGACTTAATGAGCCTGTAATTAACCACCAACCATGAATTCTGCCTTCTGTGTCAGTGAATGTTTGTATCTCTGTAAAATGCATTTAAACTGCTCATAGTTTTTCATCCATGTCTCTGCAGTTTCTTCTACGTGATCACACTGTAGCACGTATGTGTGCAATCCAACAATAAACAGCACAGATATTTGTAGATGTTTACTTGGCACAGTTTTCTCAGGTTTTCTGTATGATAGGATTATGTCCTGCTGTGTCAGTGTAGAAGTTCAGAATATATTAATATGTGCACTGTTTCTTTCTTCCTTAAATGTATGTATTTCCCTCTTTTCCTCTTCCAGTTCCTCTGTCACACTCGCTCTTCAAATCTGTTGCTTTGAAAGCCTGTTGATCCATAACATAAAAGACAACCCTCAGAGAGCTCAGGCACTAATGAAAAAAACGTTGATAAGCTCCCAGCTCTTTTTTACTCAGTGGAGCTGTATTCTGCTCTCAGCTCTGAGCTAAATGAACCTTGGTGGATCCTTTATGTTGCATCAGTTGAGTTATAGTTTATATTTTTAAATACAGAGGCCTTGGAATTAGGTCCCTATCTCTCTTTCTAATTCATAGTCAGCTGTAATTTCTTGCTTTGTGTGGTGAACCTTCTTTGTGTTAGTATGAAAACAGTTTCAAGTTATCGCCTTTACAGTAACTTATATTCAATTGGATACTTATTTCAGCATTAAAATATTTGGGTGGGGGGTGGGGATTGTCTCAGTGGAAAGAAAAATGTAAAACTTTCCATCTTATTCCTTCATGCTGTTGTGTTTTTTTATTTAAAGAAATGCATTCCACAACTCAAATTTTAAGATATATGCTGTTAAATGTCTAATTTTATACCATATTTTGCCATCGTTTTTGTTGATCTAAGTGATAGTTTTTAATTTTTTGCATGTAAAAAGCTGTACTTTTACTCACTGTTACTTATGTTGGATGTTTAACTTTTTACAGTGGAATAATATTTATTTGAAATAGTTGCAAATATTAGCCTCTGCTGAATATGAAACATCTAAAAATGGAAAATCTCACAACGCACAAAGTGTGTGAGATAAAATTTGTACCAGTCTTCAGTGATAGGTTGTGATCAGATCACAACTACATGGAGGCCAGTAGAGAACTTGTGTGATCTGAAACTGCACTGCAAATGCAATTTGAAATGATTTGTGATGACATTTGTAGCGCATTGCATCCTGTACATCAATGTATTTAATATACTTGGAAGAAAGTCTAGTTCACTTATAAAAATCATATCCTGATCCTTGATCAGGAACGCCCTGGCGTATCACATTTTAAAGCAAGGGATACCCCCCTGGCATCTCTTTCTGACGCAGTGTGTCCCTCTTTAGCATTTTCCAATACGCAGGTTTCTGCCAGCATATTTCAAAGTCACACAGTCATCAAGATAAGACTGATAGACTCGCCGTTTCTATCCATTTTCAATTTTAACACTATTTGTTTGTTTTTTATTTAAGCACACAGACAGGTTCCATCGAGTGTGGTATCTCAATTTTTTTATTCCATGCAGCCAAGCACTCTATGTTGTCATTGTTCAAATTATTGAAATAATGTTGTTGTATTATGGTCAGCAATTCAATTCAAGGTCAGTTCCTTTAATCGAAACCTTTCTTCCACTAACTCCCAAGCTTTCCTTTTTTGTACAGTCCTCACCTGCAGAAATTAAATGCAAAACTGAAAGTTTATTGAAAGGAAAGGTAACTTGCAACATACATAACACAACAGAACTCCATGTGTAAATGTTCAGTATAAAACTTTAATTCTGTGTCAAGCAGTCTTCTTTCCTTGGATAACAACACTGTTAGCCTTTGCAGTAATTTCCATAGCTTAGTACTGCAAAATCAACAGTTAGCAGTTTAGTACTGTAATTTGCATGTATTTGTGGGAAAATTCCATGAGATTACATTATTTTTACGGTAACTCACCGTACTCATGGAAACAGCTGTAAAATACAGCAAATGTAACAATTGGTGATGTTACTGAGATTATACTATTACACCATCCGGATTTCTGTTGTTTTCTACTGTAGATCTAAGAGTAATTACTTAAATCCTCATTCAGAGTGTATTACTATAAAATGTGATTCACTGTGAAAGTAGTATAACATATAAACTACAATATACAGCATCATTTTTAACTTAAGGAGTAAGTTGCAGCCACACTAAAATTTAATTCCTTGAGCTGAATGGAACCTCATATATTAATAAATGTATTTGTTTAGTCAAACAATGTGAAACATTAGTAATACTATTAATTAATAGTATACTTGTAAGGTTAGTATTGTAATAGAGTCGAGTATATTTTAATTATACTCTTGTAGACATTATGACATTGTGCTAGTACAATTATGGTGAACAAAAAGTACATCTAAAAGTTAATTTCAAGAATACTGTTATGTACTAAAATGGGGGCCAATATAGTCCCAAGAAGCATTATTAGTATACGTACTAGGTAAGGTATACTTGGGAAATATAATTGAAGTATACTTATTTTTTGTATGGCCAGCAACAAATACTAATGGCTACATTTAGAGTAATGTTTAAAAATGACTTAATTTAGCAGGGTGTTCCTTTTTTTCTCTTCTTATTCTTTCTGGACCTTCATTTGTTTTGTATAAGGTGGTACTTTTTAAGACACCTCTGCCTAACTACAGTGACCTAACCTAATAATATGCTCTGGTCGTCATTTTACACAAGTTAAGGTGTCACATCCATGAAACCTACACCACTAACCAGCATCAGTTCTACAACTTCACTCTCAAAATTAATAAATCCTGGGACAAGCAGAAACTGTATTTTTAGCGATGCATTTTGTTGCAGGCCAGACTGCTATGAAATGCACTCTCCTAAAGAAATAATTCCTTTGTAGCACCACTTCGTCTTGGTTCAGAAGAGATGTCCTGATATACGTGATAATGTAACACATTATCACAGTTTAGCGCGTTGGGTTGTGTTTTTAAAGCGATTGTTACGTTTTTAAAGCTTTTTAATGCGACAGGTGCGATAGCCGACACCACACCTTCACCTGACGTACAACGTGACGTATGGCGCACACGTCGGGTATTCACTTTCTAAACAACAATGGGGATAGAAAATATTGCTCGAGGTGGTTAATGCTCCTTTCGCTGGTTGCCAACCACCATTAAATAACAACAAGAAGAAAATATTGATCTGCTTCTCTTAGTTTTGCACGTTTAAGCCGCAATTCAGACTCAAACAAAGCTGCAAAGCAGGAGAACAACATGGCCATCAACTATTCTGTGCCACAGATCCAGTTCGCTGCAGCACAGAGTGATGATGAGATCGTTAACATGTGCAAAAGTAGTCAGAGGTAACTGGATGTTCAATCGGGTTAAATGCAAGGTTGATTGGATTATATCTGAAGATCATATGCTATTCGTGATAACTCTGCTAGACTCCAAATTGCTCGTCCATGCGGGAGTATCTCAAAATTAAATGAAACCACTTAACACTTCTTCCCTAAAACGGACTGACATGGGACACATTAAAGTTGGATCGGAACCAGCTAATCAGTCTGAAGGTAAGTGTTTTTTTCACTTATTCGAGAGAAGTCCGAAATGCGTTCTTATTACTGTTTGTTTTGACTTTTAAGCTACCCTACCAGGATATTTTCATTCAAATGCTAAGACAACATGTCAATAGCTATGAATGTGGAGACTCAAAAGACTAGTTAGGTAATAGTTGCCGATGGATTTATGAGACTTAAAAGAAACTTGGACGTTTGCAACAGGTGAATCGGTGAACCACCGAGGTTGCACCCAAATGCTTAAAGCTGTTAGCTGGTCAGTGTTTTCAGGTGTGCTTGTACTACCTGTACTGTGCGGAGTGCTGACTAAGTCATGCTAAACACATTAAAGCGTTGAGCTCAAATATCTTTCCATTTTTGTGCACTGTTCTCTTGTCAGCACACATTTTCTGTTTATTGAAGCCTTTTGTGAATAATTTTGATCATGTAAAAACTGGGAATTGGTCCCTATTCACAATACTCTTATTTTTTGCATATGTCATTCAGGAAAGCTAATTGGTCACTGAAGTCTTTGCAACTATGTGTATTTCTAAATTTTGTGGCTTCATTGCACGCAAATTTATATTGTTCAGTTTGCATGTTAAAAGCCTGCCAAGCACCCCAAGGCTGATTGTGCTTGGTAAGAAGTCATTTATGAAATAGAGCTAATTAGACCATATTAAAATTTCTGTTTGGCACAGGAGCTTTTCGTGGACACAGGTATCCAGTCTCTGTTTTGTTAGCTCAAATTTCTGTAATTTCCTTTATAAACCAAGGTTGTTGGACATGTGTCTCAGTGACTCCAGCAAAGTAACAATATCAAATTTCACATTACATATTACTGATCAACATAGTAGTCTAGCTACACCAACAGCAAAAATACTGAAGTCAATACTGTAAAGTTTAACAGCAGCACAAACTATAAACTCCAAAATAACCATACAGTTGATTCATCTCCGGTAATTTAACTGAGCTGACTCTTTGTTAGGTGTGTTTAATAACCCTTTAAGACCTACCATAGAACCAAGTCTGCCAGAGCTTATATTATATTTTTACATGGTGTGGTGCCATTTTTGGGAGCATTTCAAGTTGCTATACATCAATACAACAATTATAGCCCAGATTTTAATAACATGTATTCATTAAGTACATAGTAATTACATAAATTGCAAAAAAGTGCAATAAACTACAAAAAAAGAGAAAATCGTTTTTGCTTTTTTAACATATATTTCTAGTTAGAGAAATTTAAGAGGCTTATCCCTCAAAACTGTAAATACAAAAAAGTTGCATAAAATAGTTTCCTACCACAGGAAATTTATTTTGAGTGTCTTCATAGTTTTATTTTTGAAATACACCAATTTTTATATACTGCAGGAAAAACGAAAATAAATATTATACTGCAAATTTGCAAAAAAGCAGCACATGCATCAAAATACACTATTTCCAGCAGTGCAATATGAGTCCTAAGCATCCCAGAAAAGACACAGAAAGTCATAAAGTCAAATATAACTTTTAAAAACACCAGTATAGGCCCATGAGGCCCTGATGGTAAAAAAAACTACATTTCCGCGAAAATGACGTCACTTCCGGTTTCGGGCAGGTAATGGCGGACATGCAAAAGTTCGCGCTGACGTCTATTCCAACGTAGGAAGTGTTCTGAACAGCTGATCGGATCGGCAATGCGTGTTTCTGGAATATTATGTTTTTGTTGAAATTATTTTATGTTAAATAATGACAACATGTTGCCCCTATACATTTAAGGACAAAGTTCAATGACGGCCATCTGCTGGATGGTGAGTGCAGAGGGGCGTGTAATTGTTGAGCTGGACAAAGAGAACACCTTTGCTGATGCAATGTCAGTCTTCTTTGGTAATTCTATGTATTGAACCTGGAATACCAGAAGTCAGCGTGTGCGAGGTTTTTTGTAAGGATAAACCCTGAAGAGGGAACAAAATGTACCTCCAAGGTTGGGACAAGCAGAAAGACTGGGACCACTGTGAAGCGAAAGGTTGTTCACATTAACCCTCGTGTCACAACTTTCCTCCAGCGGCTTACTGAATTTGAGTGGAGAACTTCAAATTATGTAACTGTTTTTGCCATTTTAGTGAATTTCTTGTATAATTTAAGTGACCAATGTGTTGTTACCCATGTCTCCACAGATGATCCATGGCCCATGCTTTCTGGACATTTACACAAGACGAACAACAATGAAGACAAGCTCTCTTGCCATCTTGCAAGACGCTGTCTCTGTCCAATAGGTTTTTTGAGTGCAACAGTTTTGATTTTTTTTCCTTCTTTTACCCGTTTGTTAAAAATTATTTCAGCTACTTACACTTTAATTTTCACATGTATTGGCTCACCCTACAAATCAATGAACTCAGTCCACAAAGCAAGATCAGGGTTCAGTGCAGGTCACTCAAGTTCCTTCACACCACACACGCTCATCCATGTCCTTGTGGACCCTGTTTTGTGCAATGATTTGGTGGTGTGAACCAGTATTTTGGACAAAGTGTATATAAAGGCAGAAGTGTGGGGCTTGATATTATATTCATTACAATTCAGTTTATTTGTATGGTGCCAACAAAATGAATGCCAAGGCACTTCACACTGTAGGTTTAAGACCCTACAAAATATAACTAAGAAAACCCAACACTTGAGCATATGTTGTCTGCCATGATATGGATATGACATAATATCGTTATTATTTGTACAACCATCTGAGAAAATAATGTATTACATGGTTTAGTAAAAACAAGTGCTTCCTCAATGAAAATATGTTTTCAGTTCTTTTCAGTTTTTGATTTTGGAAATGTGTATTTCAGCAGGGAAAAATCAGAATTGAAATAAAGTGGTGTAAAGCACATGAATTATATTTTGTGTGTGTGTGTCTATCTATCCATCCATCCAATTTTTTTGGAACCCTCCAGTCTCTTACAGTATGTTACTGTTAACTGAAATTACGGTAAATTACAACCTGTTAAACAGTAAATGACAGCAGAGATGAATATTTTTGGTACTGATGATGCGTGATAATGGTAAGTTACTGGTTAATATATTGCAGTTTATTACCTTGCAGCGGGCTTACAGTGACATACCGTGAATAAACGGTAGTATACCAATTTCTTAATCACAGTATGATGTTACTTTGTTGACGTAATTTACGACATAATGACATAACGGTGTCTCACTGGCGTCACTGTCGCCAGTGAGATACCGTAAAAAAGGCTACAGTGCGTTACCATAATTTGTCCAAGAGTATTATACCACACCAGCATAAAACGGTATCATCCTGCAGAACGGTAAGCTACCGTAACACGGCGTCACGGTATGACGCTGGCAACAGTGACGCCAGTATGTTACCGTAAAGTGGCGATGAAAAGTCTAACAGTGAAAGAGAAAAAGGCAAAAATGAGAGAAAATCAAAGTGAACAGATAAGATAAAGAAACAGAGACATCTAAGACAGAAAAAAAGCAAGGACAGAAAGGTGAATTATATTATTATGAGTGTGCATAGCTTTAGAGAAACAGAGAGAGAGAGAGAAGTGGGGATTCGTTGCTTGCCTTCTGGATACATGTCCAGCCAGTAGGATTTGGCTGCAGCCTCTCATTCAATGCAAATGGGGTTTCCACCATTCTGCTTGTTAGTGCACTGCTACATTATTTCTGAGTCTGGGGCACCCTGATAACACTCCACTCGTCTTCTGCCTATGCATTGTTTTCATCTTTTCATTCCATGATATGTGTGCTGCTATGTCAGGTCTTTTACTTCTTTTACTTTTTCTATCATGTGTGTACTATCCATTTATATGTCAAACTTGCTTATTGATTCACCAGCTCACCTTAATCAAAGTAGGAATATTACCGATTCCCTGTTCAGATCCTGGCTTCTTTGTGTGGATCGATTTTTAACATGAAATGACCCTGAAGGACTTCAACCCCAACAAGGCTGAAAATCTTACTATTGCTGGTTACAGCAAGATAGAAATTGCTAAAGCCTATGAATGAAATGTATCTTTGACATTATGTTTGTCAAATAAATAAATACAGATGGTAACATGAAAAGAATTGCTTTCTTTTGATTTTTAATAAAAGTGTGAAAGTTTTTGAGTTATAAGGAAAATTACAGCGCTTAGGGCAGTGGTTCCCAAAGTGGGGGGACGCAGAACCATTGACAGGGCTCCCATACAAACGCAAAGCAGAGGATAAAGCATAGCCAAATATGCTCCCAAACCAATTTCCTTCCAAGCCAAAGACTAGAAAATATGATGAAGCATTTGCTTTCTCTCTCAATCGCTTTGACAGGTGGAGGTGTGCAGGCTCTGGTCCTACTGTTCAACAATACAACAGTTCCTAAATGTGCTCATTACCTGCCAGTATTTAAGGGATATTCTCAACCAGATTGTTGTCATGAGCTGTGTTGTAATCAGGTTCCCTCATGCTTGTGAAAACTGCTTGTGTATTCTTTGTGCCAACTTTACTTTTCTCTTCCTTGCAGTTACCTGAAGACTTCTTGTTTTTCTTGTGTTCTTCAAGTAAAGGAATTATCGTTAAGATGAGTCTCAATCACCCAATCACACACAATGATACAATGTGTGTGTGAAATGCACTATACACAGGTACACACCCACACAGGTCTTTATCACCAGGTTCCACATTTATTTACAATTTTCTCCGGTTATGACTGAACACAGTCTGACAGCTGTCGGTCCCAGCTGATTTCCCTCCCTCTCCGCTCCTCTCCGTCTCACTATAAAAAGGGAAGGAAACCATTATCAGTCCAAATCGCCATCAGCTGTTCTCACCGGCATCTCCAGCACCGCCCCGTTGAGCCCACTGCACCACTCCTCCCCTGCAGACGCGCCCGGGACCACACCTCTGCCACAGTGTGTGAGTTGTTTTCTCTACCTCAGTCTAACATTCACATGCTCACACTGATGGATGCATTTGGTTCACTTTTTTGCCCAAGGATCCATCCGCATGCAGGCTGGATTAGCTACTGACTTTTCATTTGGCAGATGACCCTCCTGATCCACAGTTGGCCTACTTTCCAAGGGAAAGTCTTTCTCAACTTCCAAAACTCACCTGTTTGTCCACCCTCCACATTTACTATTGGACAACCTCCCACCACCGCCTCTGCTTGGAATCGAGGAAGGAGTCTAAGATCAATTCAAACCTTCATTAACTCTCCGGCTCCAAGTCAACGTCTCTAACAGACACTGGCTCCTGAGCTGTGGACCCACTCACTCCTGTGAACTCCTGCATGACATTACACCTTTTGCTGATTCTCAGATCACTGTGACATTAAACCTTGTTAAACTAAGTACTGTATGTGAGTCCACAACAACTTAACCTCAACACTAGTTAGCACAATATGGGACACATTAAAATTGTAAATACAACTGCCTTTCTTTGCCTGGGTCACCTTTACAAAAGAGCTACTTAATCTCAAGAGTTTCACTTACTGGGTAAATTAAGGTGACCATTAACACAGAATTTTGATGCAATTAGGAAATCAGGTTTTAAATTGGTGGTGCATTGGCAACAGCAAATATCCCTTTACAGCTGATTAAACTATGCATCAGTTACACAGGGCCTCCTTAGGCAGGACAGACACATAAGCACACTTGTTTTTACAAACCCTGCAAAATACAAACACGCTCCCAGAGTGTTCAATCTGTCTTTTTCAGCTCCAATCTCCCTGACAGAATGAAGTGAGGCTGAGTAGTTAAGAGGGTTCTCTATCTTAAGAGTTAGAAAGCAAAGAGAAATCTACAGAAGGGTGAGGAATTGCAAGAAACAACCCAGTGTAGAACGCGTGCTAAAACTGAATGTGCTACAAAAATGCAGTGGGTCAGAAAATAAAATTTACATTTAAAAAACCATGTGTGCGCACACCTGCAGAAAATGTTTTCTTTAGAAACCAAGATCCATAAGACCCTCCGTTCCACCCTCTACATGCACATATTTAACCATAGTGATCAATGCAAAGCACCTCATCAATGCAGATGCCTAGAAATCAGCCTGGTGATCAATGGTTCTTCCAATCGTGTTGTCTTATGGCAGTACCAGTACATCCATCATGCAGCATTATGCATGATTGTCTCTTCGTTTACAATTACCAGACTCATTGATCCAAAATTTGCCAAAAACTTGGTCTGCATCATGATCAGGGTATTCAGTGTAATGACTGTAAAAGAGCTGTCACTGGCTTCTTTTTTTCCAGAATGCAAATTTGCACAGTACATGTGAGGAGGTGACCAAAAGAAGGCAGAGTGGCTGCTGCAAGAACTGCTGTGCCTTCAACATGCTTTGTGTGCTTGTGTTTTCTGCGGTGATGTGATGTTTCCTGAAGTGCTGTGCACATGTTGAAACAGTGCTAAATTGCACCTTTTGTTTGGTATATTCTGGATGTATCACACAACTTTTTTCCACAGTTCTTTAATGTTCTTTCAGGGAATCTTTAATTTAATTAAAATTTAATTTAATAACTCAGACTCTCCAGGCTGGAGAAACTGATCAGGAGGGCTAGCTCTGTGGTCGGCATGAAACTGGACACTCTGGTGACAGTGGCAGAGAAAAGGACACTAAAGAAACTGATGGACATTATGGACAATGCCAGGCATCCTCTGCACACGGCCATTAACAACCAGAAGAGTCTGTTCAGTGACAGGTTGCTTCTCCCAAAGACAAGAACTAACAGACTTAAAAACTCCTTTGTCCCACACGCCATCAGACTGTTTAACTCCTCTCTGGAGGGGAGAGGGAGGGGAAACAGGAGGACAAAGGAGGGGGGAACAACTAAGCTGTAGTGCCTCTTCACCTCACTGTGCAATACTTTTGTAAATAGTCAACAGTGCAATAGACTCAATACTTGAAATGTGCAATTCACTTGTATTTTTATTTTTTATTCCTATTTATTCTATTTATCCCCTTCGTATATTTTATTTATATTGTCTCTGTATTTATATATATATGTGTGTGTAATATTCTGTAACTCTGTAACTTCTGTCGGTGCTGTGCTTTTTTGGAAATCGAATTTCCCAGAGGAACCCACCCGAGGGATTAATAAAGTTCTATCTAATCTATCTAATCTAATCTAATCTGGTAGGGTGAGGTGATGAGGTGTCAAGGACTGAACAGGCTATATTTACAAACTAGACTTTTGTGAATCTTCCCATCTGCCACACCCTGCATTTTAACTGCTGTAGTGCGCTTCAAAACTGACCACAAGTGTCAGCGGCACACAGTGTGACCCTCTCCTCTCTGCTCCAGGGGTGAGTCAGCGCTGATGAAATATTGAGTGGATTTGAGTTGAGGCTTGACTTGGCTGATATTATTTTACAGTTGAAAAATTCTAGAAGTTATGCCTCACCAGCACAAATACGACTGTTAGTTTTAGTGTTGATGTGGATTTGGAAGTAATTTGCAAGACAAAGTGAAATTAAATGCGAATGTAATTCATAGACAAAATTCACCACCCCAAAGTGTTGCCAGTGACCCCGTAGTTACAAGACATTTGTATGAGTTGGTTGCAGTTTCAGTACGGGAGTGCACGTTCTCCTGTCAAGTTTGTTTGTATAGATTCCTGATTCTCATTTGAATAGTAAGTAGTTTATGTCTCTTTAAAGCCTTGTTTAATGCATATGCAATGGTTGGAACACTTAGTGTTTGGTCACCACGTACTGCTAGATCAGCTTCAGTACACCTTGACATTGATTCTGCAGGTCTCTGTAACGTTCATGGAATAAAAGCCACCATTCTGTCACAAGATTGTCACTCATTTGGTGTTTAGAGGTGATGGAGAGTGCTGTCTAATGCATCAGTCCAAAAGCTCCTACAGTTTCCATGTTCAATAGGCAATATGATGATATGCAAAACAAAAATGAAAACACTCCAGATAAAAATATTTCGTTATTGCATAAAGATGATGGTACTGATTTGTGGAGCTTAGGGAATGGCAGCATGATCAAGCCTAAAGACATCTTTATAATAAGAAAAGCTTGTTCTGAAGAGAAAAGAAGTGGCTATTCTTAATATTAAACATGAAAAGACGCATTAACATTTTGACTTCTTGACTTTTTACAAAATTAGCTCTCCAGGTTGTAATGAAAATGTGTTTGCAGTGATTTGTATTAAGTTAATTATGTTCATAGATTGAGATGATTTTGCCCTCTGCAATCAAGTTGCAATATATATATTCTTCATCCACAGTGCCATTAGATTTAGCATTTGTTCTGTTGTGTGTAATATTTTCTTTTAATTAGAATTATTTTTGTAAAGTTCTTGCTGTGTTACGACTTTTAATGCTGTCACTAATTATTTATTTGTTTATTTATAACCCTGTTTTAATGTGCAATTTGAGTAAGACCGGGTTTTCCAGTTCACTGAAAAAATCCATTCTCCAGATTGAATTGGTCAGTGGTCCTGTAGGGCCACCACCCCATATACAAGACACAGGAACTCATTTGCCATGCAAAAAGCAAAAGGGCTTAGAAAAGTCTCCTTTCTTTACAAACACATCCAATCTCCATTGCCTCATCTGTAGTGTGAGAGAGGCAAATTAAAACTCTCAGAGGTTACTTAAGATTTTAATTGAATTTGTAAATCATAATTAATAGTTTCTTTTTCAGCATGCACACAGGAGTGCACCCACGTTACCAGTTTCAGCTTGTTTTTCACAAGTGCACAGTGATTTCTTGGTGAATGATGACCTTTTTCAGAAATATTTTGCTATCAGCTTCTAGTCATCCAGCTGTTTTTTTTTATGTCAAGCTACGTAGAGTAAATGGAGGCCAAATGGAGTTGTGCTCTAAACAGAAACAACCTAGCAATTGAGAGCTCAGGAATAGCCATGATAATGTACCCAGTGGCAGACAGAGATCGGCAGTAACTAGAGATGGCACGATAGCACTTTTTTATGTCCAATACCGATACCGATATCATAAATTTGGATATCTGTCGATACCGATATGAATCCGATATAGTGTTTTTTAATCAATAAAACTGTTTTTTTAATATCTTGCTGCTTTTTGTATAAGTTCATACTCAAGTTTAAAAAACAACAACACTAAAGCTATTCTGTTATACCTGTATGCAAAAAAAATATTTCATAGTTCAGAAATACTGATCAATCTAATAAACTTAAACCTACACCATCCTCCCTATTCTGGTATTTTAAAGAGTACTTAGCGTAAATATTAAGCAACCTAACTAATAGGGTTGCAAACTCCCAGCAACAAGAACAACAACAAAAAAAAATAGGGAACCACCCTCCACCTCATGATGCTTAATCGACGTAATCAATCTTAATTTGATGCAGGGTGAAAAAAAATTGCACAGAAATCAATTATTTTTCAAGAAATATTAAATAGATTCAACATCTTTCTTTAACAGAATTGCAGACTGCACAGATGGTACCTTCCCAAAGGAAAAAGTACTTACTAGGGTATATTAGACTTAATAGTTACTATATACAGTAATGGACTTCTATTCATTTTACATCAAATTAAAACTTTGGGTGTCAGATAATTAATTATTGAAAGCTAGACATTTTAAATGAGAATAAGAAAGAAAAGTATGTCTTTGTGCCCCCTTTTCCTGTTAATGCCCTATCGGCCCCCCTGGCTAAACTTTGCTAGATCCGCCCCTGCACAGTTACCAGCCGTCAGCTGCGTAGAAAAAGATCCTCGAGTAGAAAGTAATATTAAATAAATTCTAACAACAGCTTATCAAGCTTAAACGTGCTGCTGTTGTTTATCCGCTGGTTTCGTCTTTCTGGTGCAAAGAGAGTTGCGACAGAAAAGCCGATCAGCTGATCATTGATCAGTTTCATGATTGAAGTAGCAGCAGGAGAGGGAGGGAGAGAGAAGAGGCAGTCGCTCCATAAATCGGTTGTTAAGCTTAATGTGGGAATGCTTTACAAGCATTCAGAGATGAACTTACACACCTGCTTTACTTCTCTCTGGGATAACTTTGTCGGAGATGAAATGTCGGGTTGGTACCAGACCACGGACAGGTCTCACATGCCACAGCCGCTCTATCACGTGATGCATACTGCTCTGACGGCTATGGTTATGAGGCGAGATACGGCGTGTCGCAAGTTTTGTGTGGTGCTTTCGTGATATTTAATGGATCGGATTACATTTTTTGTTTCTCTCCGATATCCGATCCAGTAATTTAGGTCAGTATCGGACCGATACCGATATGTAATATCGGATCGGTCCATCTTTAGCAGTAACGCGTTACAAGTAACGCGTTACTGTAATCCGATTACTTTTTTCAAGTAACGACTAAAGTAAGGGATTACTATTGCAAAAAAGGTAATTTGATTACTGTTACTTTCCCGTAAGCACGCTGCGTTACTGCGATACTAAAACCGTGATTTTTTTTGCGAGAGTGTCTCATGACAATGACGTAACGAGTGCGACATTCGTGGAAGCAGCTGTGTGCAGATCAACAATGGATAATATATCGAGTGTGGAGAGAGTATGAGCGTGCAGCGTTTAAAGTGTGGAAGTACTGACCTTACTTTAATTTTGATTCCGTAAAAAGTAACAAAAGTAGAATTGGGCTGAAAGATCTATTGCTTTATCACCTATTCAGGTTGTAAATAATTTTTTTAAAAAGTAACTAACTAACTAATTACTTTTGAAAATACTTAATAAGTAAAGTAATGGGATTACTTTTTCGGGATGTAATTAGTAATTAGTTACTGATTACTTTTTCAAGTAACTTGACCAACACTGTTGGCAGTTGTCCTTAATTATAAAGCAAACGGCCCCTCTGGCCATCACCAGTAGGTGAAGTGTCTTGCCCAAGGACACAACGACCGAGACTGTCCGAGCCGTGGCTCAAACCGGCAACCTTCTGATTACAAGACGAACTGCCAACTCTTGAGCCACAATCTCCCGTCACTTTGTCTCATAAAATACAGTCAAATATTGCTAAAAAACTGTAAACTCTCCAGTTTGTATTTATTCATTTATTTTTAGATATTACAATAATCAGGTCAAAAGCTCACTTTATATATGATTTCATGCCATGGAATTTAAAGGTGAAAAATGTGTTGCAAATTAATAGAATTTGTACACCTTCATATGATCTCAGGCAAGTCTATGTGTGTGAAAGGGTGAATGACTGAATGTAGTGTAAAGCGCTTTGGGGTCCTTAGGGACTGAGTAAAGTGCTATACAAATGCAGGCCATTTACCATTTATGCTGTTCTGTATTTAATTGGAGTAATATGCAATATTATTATATAAAATGTTAGTAACAATAACAGCAAATGCTTAGAATGACCCCTTTTCTTCCTGAAAAATACATACTATATATATTTACTCATTTTGAATGCGTGGTGAGCAACAGATATTTAGTGAAAATTCAAATAGGGAGGTTATATAGTTCTTCTTGCTTGTGGCCTGAAAGTCAAGGGTTATATTATCATTTATTGAAACTGTAGGTCAATACCCATAATCACTTAAAATCCATACTAAAAACAGCCATCTCTTTTGAAATGCCAACTGGCCTTATGTTGAACCTTGACAGATTAGATTTGCCATGGACTGAGTACATTCAAGGTGGTAACATTTTTTTTCTCTATCAAGTAGTGTGCTTTTGTTGGGGGGTGTCAGATAGTTTACTGTAGCTGTTCAAGTTGATGGTGCATTTTATTTGACTGCAGTAAAACTGGCCAGAAAAAGTTACAGCACTTCAATGGGGCAATAAGGAGATTGAAGAATAGGTGTAGATATGGGGAGAGAACAGAGGATGAATGGATAAAGGAAACGGCACTTCAGATAGATATTTTTCATTTCCTCTGCTTAGAAGGAGGGCCAGAAGATGAACTGATAAAAGAAAAGAACAGAGCAGAAATGGAGGGGTGAAAGCAGATAATGGAAGAATTATAGAAAGCAGTTGAAAAGAACAGGGAGAAAGTGTAATCTTCTATAAAAGGGAGAAAATCAACTTGACTGTTTCTTAATTTTGCTTAAAACTAACAGCTTGATTTTATGACATCACTTAGCCAATTTGCCATTGCTGACCCATTTAAGCATGTTTTTTTAATAATAAGCGATTCCAGCCATCTCCCCATCTGTGGGCCCGTCCATTCTCTATTAACATGGGAGCTCATTCAACTTCAGAAGCAGTTTTTTGCACTTCATATTTACTTGCTACAATTACGGAAGAGGATTAGGGCCACTGGAAAAAAAAAAAAAGAATTCTGACTTTAATCTCAGAATTCTGACTTTAATCTCAGAATTCTGACTTTTTTCTCAGAATTCTGACTTTAATCTCAGAATTCTGACTTTTTTCTCAGAATTCTGACTTTATTCTCAGAATTCTGACTTTTTTCTCAGAATTCTGACTTTATTCTCAGAATTCTGAGATTAAAGTCAGAATTCTGACTTTAATCTCAGAATTTTGAGAAAAAAGTCAGAATTCTGAGATTAAAGTCAGAATTCTGACTTTAATCTCAGAATTCTGACTTTTTTCTCAGAATTCTGACTTTTTTCTCAGAATTCTGACTTTAATCTCAGAATTTTGAGGTGGGCACCTGCAGGCTTCCAGCTTCGGTGACAGCGATGTGTCCAGTTTGGCAGGTGGAGAACTAATTCACTAAATATGGTGGATATAAGTGACTTTTTGCGTGGCCGAGGGGTCCCCGAAGATGCTATTTTATTAATGGAAGAGCAGAAGGTGAGTAACAAAAAAGAGAAATAGTTTGGTGTCTCCTATTTTTACAGGAAAACAGTTACGGTTAGCTGTTAGCATGCTTGTTAGCTTATAATGTTATATAGGAATGAACGTGTTTCACGATGTTACAGTATACTAGGTGAATTGACGTTTTAACTGTTGTTGATCGCAGGATCATCCCAGATGGGTTCGTTGCATTTTATTTTATTGTTCTACTATTTCAGAGTTTTTCAAGGCAGTTAAGCGGAGCTGTGTTACAGATGCTAGCCGCCTGCCAATATCACTGATATATTTGATGTGTACAAGTAAGTTACACTTAGTACAGCGGAGGAGAGAAGCTGTAATGAATGTTTATGCGGATATTTCACTCAGAAAAATGGGTGGCGTTCATACACAGCCACCGACACAGCCCCGGTTGTTGTTCTGACGGTGGCCGACTGACGATCCCCTCACAACATGTTAGCTAACACAAACTAATGTAGTGCATGTAACTGTGTATACGTTAGTGGTACAGTGTCGGAAGAAATGAGCAAACTGTTTATAATGTCAGAATGACATCATCTTTCTCCTATATATAAAAGTGCTGGCTGAGGAGCGCTGCCGGGTTGAACTTTGACCTCGGAGTGACGTGACGTTTGTTCGCACAACCAATAGAAGTGCAGAAAGTCGCAAATCAGGCATATTGTTCGCATAAACACAAAAATAAATAACGAAATAATCCCGATATTGTGCCAAAGACTGATTTACAATGTTACTTTGTGTTCTATGTGTAATACCTTTGCTTAAATGACTAAATGGACTGTGTATTTATGACTCTGCGTTATAGTCTTACATACATAAGTAACATTCATATGTACAGATAAAAATGTACAGAGCTATGTACACAAGCGTGTACACAAAAGTCTACTGCTGATCGAGCTGCTCAGTGGTCGTACAGTCTCATGCAGAGAGTGTGGAGGTGTTGTCCATGGTGGATGTTAGCTTAGACAACATCCTCTCCTCCCCAGTCTGCTCAGTGGACTTTAGCAGACCGCTAAAGCTGGCCCTCCCGACCAGTTTGTTAAGTTTCCCCCTGTCCCTCTCTGCCATTCCACCACTCCAGCAGACCACAACATAAAAGACAGCAGACGCCACCACAGTGTCGTAGAACATCCTTAGAAGACGTACTACCTACATCATAACCAATCAAGTCCCGCTTTTTTTTAAATACAGAAGAGGATTTATTATTTACTGAAAGGCTATGCCTTAGTTTGCTTCTTTCATTATTGTGTTTCGCCCTGCATAAAATAGATAGCTTTTCTGATAACTACAGTCAATACTCTCCTACTGGCATTAACGAGGCCTAAGAGGCTTAACTGTAATATTGCTTTGCAGCGTAAATGTTGCAGAAAATGACTGTCTTTTCTTTCTTCCTGTGTGCAGATTGACTGTGACGTCATAGCGCTGATGGATGACGCAACTTTGGCAAACTACATTCCCTCGTACGGAGACCGAATTGCCGTCTTCAATTTCTGCAAAAGCAAGCAACCACTGTCAAAAAGAAAACTAGGACTTCTGCAAAAACTTCGTGAGAAAATGAAAACCAGAAAAGAAAGTCCAAAGGAGAACACTTCACATACAGATGCAGGAATAAGACAGACAAAGAAGCAAAAAGCAACACGCAATGTTGAGATAGGATGGATACATTGTGATGGAAAAATAGCCAAACAGGTGAGAGCGAAGCAGGGAGGTGGCACTAGAAAAATTCAAATGGCCACTGATGCTGGATTAAAAGATATTCTTCAGGAAGGAAAGAAACTTTTTTTTCCTAATGGCATATCTCCTAAGGGATGTGAAACAGATTTTGAGTTTGAGGTTTGGGACTTTAAACAGAACCACCTTACTGATGATACCTGCCAGTCTATTGGCAATATGTATGAGGCAGCGAGACTGACAATGTTACGCTTCTACATTGCAACAAAACCAAAAGATCCTGAAGAAGATGCCAGCGAGACATCTGAAGTGGTGTTTGTCTCAGAAAGCAGTGGCAGTGATATTAATCCATTGCAAGTGGGGGAAGTCAGGGGTAATTTTGATGAAGTCATCGCTGGTTCAGAAATTTTAGATGATCCAGAAATTACTTTTGGTCCAATTTTTGATGCTGAAGAAGATACAGAAGACACATTAGTCTATGAGGGTTTTCTTGTACCCCTCAGTCCACCTAATTCAGAGAACATAATAACAATCACCATACGTCATACTGACACTTTACATGACATGATTACTGCTTTACTTCCAGACAACACAGAAGAACCAGGCACTGGATCAGGAATACTAAGAGATGTACTCACATGCTTCTGGCATGAATTTTATGAGCGATGCACCCTAGGTGCAACCATTAAAGTGCCATTCATTCGCCATGATTTTCCTGCTGAAAAATGGAAGGCAGTTGGGCGAATACTCCTGAAAGGTTACCAAGAATGTCAGTATTTTCCAAATAAACTTGCAATCCCTTTTATGGAACAAGTGCTTTTCAGTGGTGTTTACAGTGATCTTAAAGCACACTTTCTACAGTTTGTCAGCAGCCAAGAATGTGATGTTTTGATGGAAGCAGTAAAAGATTTCTCTGCAGTTGACTTGGATGATCTTGTGGAAATTCTTGACAGTTATGGCTGTAGAAAAAGAATCACTGCTGAGACTCTTCCTACAATCCTTGATGAAATAGCACACAAAGAGCTTGTCCAAAAACCAATGTTTGTTATTGACTGCTGGCGGGAGATCATCGACCCCCATATCTCCCTCAGTCCGGAGGGACTGACCAAGTTATTCTCTGAACTGCAACCAACTTCAAAAAAAGTGTGCCAGCTGCTGAAATTTGCTGTGGATTTGACTCCACAACAAAAAGAAGTGAAAAATCATCTCAAAAGATTCATCAGAGAGCTGGATAACATTAAACTTCAGAAATTTATGCGTTTCTGCACCGGATCTGACCTTATAGTAACAAACAGTATTTATGTGGAATTTCAAGATATGACAGAGTTTACAAGAAGACCAGTCGGACGCACGTGTGGGAATGTTCTGCAGCTAGCTAACAGCTATGAAAACTTCCCAGATTTTCGTTCTGAATTTAATGCAGTTCTTGAAAGTAATGTCTGGGTGATGGACATTGTTTAGACTCTCACAGCAATGCGCTACATTTGAACTGCTCATGCACACTAGAGCATAACTGTAAAGAGATGTTAGGAATATGTATTTTTATGTATTTTGAACTTATACAGTATACTTCTTTTAATTAGAGAGAAGTTTCTCATCTCTGTTAGAAGTCTAGTTTTGGCTAATATTTCATTTTCTTTTATCATTTTGAGTTTTACATAATACAGTCACAAAACAAAAGGAACAGGTACACTGTTTACTACCATATCCAGAGCTGTCTTCACCAAATCCAAGCTTTCCAGCTGTAAGACAGAAACCTTCAGCAAAAGCATGAAGAAAGATTACTTAAGATCTATAAACTATAATTAAACTGCTCTTAAACGTTCTTTAATGCACCATGTGTGGTGTGAGAGCTCAGCACAGTCAAATACTTTTGTAAGTAATTAGTAGAAAGACTAATTCATTCAGATGGTATTTTCTTATTAGGTCAGGGCTAAAACTGAACATAGTTATAACGTAAAAGTAATGCTGTTATGCAACACTGTATTGTAAAAGGAATAAGTACAATTTTATACTTTAGCATTTGTCATGTCTGAAAACATTTTGCTTTACAGTATATGCAATTTTTAGTTAAGGTAGGTTAAGGTATCAAAGTTTGGCATTTGTTGTTGATTACAAAGGTTCCATATAAAGTTGGTGAAAATATTTTTTTAAATTCCAGTATTTTCTTAATGTCATATTGTTTCTAAGCATACCTGTTATTCATCCATCAAATTGATTCAAGCTGCTTAAAGGATTCAGTCTGTTTTGAAGATGGTTATTGATTACTGAGATCATAAATAAACACTGTACACTTCAGTGCAGTGGTCAAGTACTGTGATTATTCAGGCATCCTTTTGTAATGCCAAACTGTCATGTTCTCAGATATAGTATTAATCTTAACACCTGAAAAAATGTCTTGTTACTGCCAGAAATTATGCATTTTTATTTGTATGCATGTATGTTCTCAGTCATTCACACTTGTTTTTATTTCTATACCATAGATGACACTGAAGGAATATGTGATACCACAATAGCCAGTGTTCATGGTCTTTACAGTAAGTCACTGATGTATACTGATGCATAACAAGACTATATGAGATCTATAAGTTTGTTTTAAAAGTTGAGTCATTCTTGTTACAGGGCAGCTTATACGGTTATGAGTTTTAGCCATGTTATTGGCATTGGAAAGAACAGGTTTCTTGTAAACTTTTTCCAATAAAATGTTACTGTACACAGTACATTTGTATTGTTGTTTTGAATATGTTCATCAAACTCCATATCTATTTGAACATGCCAGAATTCAAGAGACTGCCACACATGAGCTCAGTAACATGGAAGAATACCATTTATTTTTAATTTCAAATATTTCATAAAGATACACAAATATAAATGTAAAACATGTTGCACTTAATGGGACAATAACTTGGTTCCACTTGCAGGAACTGTTTTGTTGCATTGTTGCTGGGATACTACAAATAAAAGTCAAAATATTTTTGGTATGTTTCTTATAATTTTAGGATTCATATCATGAAGGAGCCTTGTATACAACAGCTAACACTGAATCAGTATAGCAATGATTCGTGGTCATTTTACATGAAAAACCAGCTAAAATATCTTACAACTAACAGAAGTGAAATACATTAATAATTAAGTGATGGATCTTCATATGGGTAAATGATTATTATAGCTTTGCTTTAATATAATTGCACTAAAAGCTCCCCAAAAGGCATAACGACTTTAAATATTAACAATGATACGTTTATAGAAACATGCTGTTGTCAAGACCTAGAATTGTTAATGCTACTATGGTTTGCTGAAACATACCACAGATAACCACATATGATATGCACTTAGCATATCATATGCTGGTGCCTGGGTTTCCAGCCATGAATATTAAGAGTAAAGGTTGATACAGAAAACAATGAGCAGGGAGCTGGTCAGTTTATATTTTATATACTATGCACATGTCTGGCAACAAAACACAGAAATTTATATTGCAATTTACTGGTAGGCAGGTTTACACCACTTATGATTCAATCAAAAATATAACATTTGTAAATGCAGTTTAATGTATGGCCTTTTAAAAGGATTGACATGTGTTTCATAACTGATTGATAATATCACAATATTCAGCTTTTTCAAGTAATATATAAACATTTCTGTTTAATGGTAGTGTGAATGTAGAAAAACATTTTTCATTTAATGCAGTGCAGAAATACCTGCATAAAAGGTACCTGTAAGACATGGCACCTACTATCAAATCACGTTATCAAGATAAAGAGAAATATTTTGTATTTATTTGTACATTTACACACTGAAGTTCCTTAAATACTTTGCAGTATTTCTTCTCTTAACCTAATGTACAGATCCGCAGCACCAAGTGGATCTCCTGGGGCATCCCATTCATTTTCTACCATAAGCAGACAACACAGTTCAAAGACTGTTTCATCACAGGGGTGTTGACCTTTTGGGCTACACTCTTCCATACACAAAGTGATATCCTCCATAGAAATAGGCTTCAGTCTATCCTCAGCACTGTGCAGCTCTGGAAATGAGTACATTACTACTGGTCGACCCGATGCTGCACTACCACTTGGCCGGATTTTGTGCGAGTTCCATGTGTTCACAACTTCATCAAGTTCATCCTACATGAAAAACAACACAATATAAGTACCGGTATATGAAACAGACCATGTACCAGTAGATTTAGCCAAAGTTGAGGCTTATTAACTCATTAATCAACAGACATAGAAACTGACCTCTAATTAATGTAAAACCAAGCAGCAACAACAAAAGAGCACTTTCACTAAACAGCACATGGACACAGAATGGTGCTGCATGATTCTGCTGTTGAATAGATAGCCCAACACTTTATACTCAGTGTGCAATGATTCTACAATAAATTTTCAATAGAAAATTAACCAAATGATAGGATTGCTTTCTGAAACCGTGCCCAAAGGACCACTAGGTAACAGACTCCATAGTAATTTAAACCATGTGGCAATAAATAAAAAAAAATGCTCCATGCACCTGTGCTGAGAAAGGTGCAGTTACTTCCACTGATAACATGAATACAATTCCATCAAAGTATTAAAATGGAATCCCAAAAAGTTGATTCTGTTCATCTGGATGTAGCGTTTTCAGTGTGAGAAATGTTCTGTCAAAAAACATTCCTTACCTGGCTGATTGAGCATGCATCAAGACATATTAAAATGGAAATAAAATTCATATTTAATTTAAAGAAAAAAAATGTTCTAACCATATTTATATTTTCTATTTATGCAGCTAAGACATTACATAGCATGAGCACATGCTTTTACCTGAATAAGATTGAGAAAGCAGAATTGGATAAGACTTTTGTCCAAAAAATCCCCTGTGAAGTGGCCATCATCCTGAAAAGTTTGAAATAAGTTCATCCAAAATTGTGCACTCTGTTTGCGTAGGGTAGCCCACCATCCTTCTATACGTTGGTTGGCCGTACTTCTTCCGTAAAGGAAACTTTTCTCACCTGCAAAACTGTCTGTGTGGTTTCTCCGTAAAAACATCTGCATTTGTTCGACACAACCATTTTCGGTACCTCGGTCAGCACGTAACCTTTCTGGACATCCGCTGATGCATGAAACTGTTTTCAGAAAATAACTTGCAATCAATTTAGGGTCACTGTCTGTAGTATAAGCCTCCATCCATAAAACATAGCGGCTAAAACCATCTATGCAGCCACTGATAGCAATACCATATGGTTTCAACTTGTCATAGCCATCCATGTGCCAGAGAGCATTTGGCCCTCTGCAGCTGTACTGTCGTCTTCTCAACCGTCGAGCTCGTCTCAGTTCCACACCTTGAGGGTCAAGCAATTTGATTATGCATCTTACAGTATCTTGTGACACCACAAATCCATGTTGAATTGCACGTAGATGTAGCCAACGATAACCTTGCATCTGTCCATTTGTCATGATCTCTTGTTGGACAAAGGCTAGCACTCCTCCAAGTTTGATTGATTCTTCCTTCTAAAAAGCCCAAGTCTTTTACAAATTCTCTTTAGAGTTCGAACACTTATAATTGTCTGATGACTATGTGCTAAAATTGAAAGTATTTCTTTGTTACTGAAAGAAAGTCTGAAATACAGTCTTATTAAGTCATCCAAATCTGACATGTCAGCCACTGTTTCTCTCACTTTGAGAGGTGAACTTTTTGCAGAAGTCCTAGTTTTCTTTTTGACAGTGGTTGCTTGCTTTTGCAGAAATTGAAGACGGCAATTCGGTCTCCGTACGAGGGAATGTAGTTTGCCAAAGTTGCGTCATCCATCAGCGCTATGACGTCACAGTCAATCTGCACACAGGAAGAAAGAAAAGACAGTCATTTTCTGCAACATTTACGCTGCAAAGCAATATTACAGTTAAGCCTCTTAGGTCACCGCTAATGCCAGTAGGAGAGTATTGACTGTAGTTATCAGAAAAGCTATCTATTTTATGCAGGGCAAAACACAATAATGAAAGAAGCAAACTAAGGCATAGCCTTTCAGTAAATAATAAATCCTCTTCTGTATTTAAAAAAAAGCGGGACTTGATTTGTTATGATGTAGGTAGTACGTCTTCTAAGGATGTTCTACGACACTGTGGTGGCGTCTGCTGTCTTTTATGTTGTGGTCTGCTGGAGTGGTGGAATGGCAGAGAGGGACAGGGGGAAACTTAACAAACTGGTCGGGAGGGCCAGCTTTAGCGGTCTGCTAAAGTCCACTGAGCAGACTGGGGAGGAGAGGATGTTGTCTAAGCTAACATCCACCATGGACAACACCTCCACGCTCTCTGCATGAGACTGTACGACCACTGAGCAGCTCGATCAGCAGTAGACTTTTGTGTACACGCTTGTGTACATAGCTCTGTACATTTTTATCTGTACATATGAATGTTACTTATGTATGTAAGACTATAACGCAGAGTCATAAATACACAGTCCATTTAGTCATTTAAGCAAAGGTATTACACATAGAACACAAAGTAACATTGTAAATCAGTCTTTGGCACAATATCGGGATTATTTCGTTATTTATTTTTGTGTTTATGCGAACAATATGCCTGATTTGCGACTTTCTGCACTTCTATTGGTTGTGCGAACAAACGTCACGTCACTCCGAGGTCAAAGTTCAACCCGGCAGCGCTCCTCAGCCAGCACTTTTATATATAGGAGAAAGATGATGTCATTCTGACATTATAAACAGTTTGCTCATTTCTTCCGACACTGTACCACTAACGTATACACAGTTACATGCACTACATTAGTTTGTGTTAGCTAACATGTTGTGAGGGGATCGTCAGTCGGCCACCGTCAGAACAACAACCGGGGCTGTGTCGGTGGCTGTGTATGAACGCCACCCATTTTTCTGAGTGAAATATCCGCATAAACATTCATTACAGCTTCTCTCCTCCGCTGTACTAAGTGTAACTTACTTGTACACATCAAATATATCAGTGATATTGGCAGGCGGCTAGCATCTGTAACACAGCTCCGCTTAACTGCCTTGAAAAACTCTGAAATAGTAGAACAATAAAATAAAATGCAACGAACCCATCTGGGATGATCCTGCGATCAACAACAGTTAAAACGTCAATTCACCTAGTATACTGTAACATCGTGAAACACGTTCATTCCTATATAACATTATAAGCTAACAAGCATGCTAACAGCTAACCGTAACTGTACCGTAACTGTTTTCCTGTAAAAATAGGAGACACCACACTATTTCTCTTTTTTGTTACTCACCTTCTGCTCTTCCATTAATAAAATAGCATCTTCGGGGACCCCTCGGCCACGCAAAAAGTCACTTATATCCACCATATTTAGTGAATTAGTTCTCCACCTGCCAAACTGGACACATCGCTGTCACCGAAGCTGGAAGCCTGCAGGTGCCCACCTCAAAATTCTGAGATTAAAGTCAGAATTCTGAGAAAAAAGTCAGAATTCTGAGATTAAAGTCAGAATTCTGAGAAAAAAGTCAGAATTCTGAGAATAAAGTCAGAATTCTGAGAAAAAAGTCAGAATTCTGACTTTATTCTCAGAATTCTGAGATTAAAGTCAGAATTCTGAGAAAAAAGTCAGAATTCTGAGAATAAAGTCAGAATTCTGAGATTAAAGTCAGAATTCTTTTTTTTTTTTTTCCTGTGGCCCTAATCCTCTTCCGTACTACAATAGTGTCAACCTAGAACGGCTTTAAAGTTTTTGATGAAGGGGTAATGCCAACAATAGGACCATGATGACACACACATGTGCTCAATTACCCCACAGCTAAATTTGAAGCCTGAAGATGCTGTTGTAACGAACACACTGTTAGTGAGATACTGAGCTACCCTGGATGCCACAGACAAAGTCCAGTTTTACGAATGGGTGATTAAAAGTATCTTTGCAGTCTACCTTTCACTGTAAAGTTCCACTTGGGGAAACTCCAGCTCTGTGGACTGCTCTCTCACAGTTGTGTGAGTGAATGAATGTCATCTATGTAAATTAAACACATTGCATCAGGCCACAAAAAAGAAATGGAGGAATTGCCATAGTCTCTGCCCACCAAGCCATCTGTTCCAAATGCTTTTTTTTTGGCATAGTGTGCCAGCATACTAAATTGGGAGACATCTTTTTCCCCTCAAGAATTGTTAACCTGTGGTGCAATAAGCTCACCAGTTCAGCCCATGACAGCTCATGAGCACCAAAAAAAGTTTCCTGTTCCCAGTTACTATAAATATTTTGTGTGATGTACCATTCAACACATCTCTACAGTGTGGCTATATGTAATACATGAAGTTTACGACACTCTTTAATCTCAGATTTTGGATGCTGTGATGCCTCAGTCTTTAATCTGCCATGATTATTATGTCTAAAAAAACAAACAAAGAAAGACAAAAATGTCTTGCTGCATTTTGTTTTTGTTTAATTCCTCCAGTCTTGGAACAATATGCCAGTTACTCAACTGTAAAGACGTTACTTTTATAATCCTACACTATAAAAAAAAATTGTAATACAAAAGTATTTTACTGTGTATTTTACAGTTTTGTATTGTTCTTCTAGAATATCATTAAATTCACATAACTAGACTGATTTTACATTTCAAATGTAAATTAATGTAAAATCACTGTAAATGTAGTAAAACATAATTTTCTTGTTTTTTAAATGTATCTGTCTGTACATATGCATTTTTAGACTGTTAAAATACATTCACATATGCATCATAATTTCACAAATATTTGTCCGTTATTTGAAAGATTGAACTGTTAAATTCAAATGTAATGCTATGGAAAAATATATTATTCGTATAAACTTTTTTTACATCAAATAATTATTATTATTGTTGTTATTTAGGGCGATTGTGGCTAAAGAGTTGGCATTTCGCCTTGTAATCAGAAGGTGACTCTTGGGCAAGACACTTCACCTACCACCTACTGGTGATGGCCAGAGGGGAATTATAAAGTGGAATTGTAAAGCGCTTTGAGGGTCTCATAAAGCGCTATAAGAATGCAATCCATTATTATTTAAACTAACTGTTAACTGTATATTTCTGTACATTTAAGTATTATTCATATTGCCGCATTTATTGACCTTATTTATAGGTAATTTCATTGTTTAATCACATTAAATTGTTCCTAATTTAATGTTTAAACGCACTTGAAAAAGGCAAAATCCCATGTAAAATTAGGGCAACAAACTGTATTGTCATTACTGAAAATAAGCGTATTTTCATGGGAAAGTTATTTTTTGGTATTTTATGGTATATTTTGGCACCCCAGCTGCCGGAATATTACTGTTTTTTTGGGATTTTTTTTTTGTACCGCTTTTTGATGCAGCTCAACCATCTGTGCAATATATGCCATTGTGGAGTGCACAACAATGCCTCAAAACAACAGCAAAAAATGAACAAACAAACAAAACAAAAAAAAAAAAAACATGGTAAATGATTAAATAGTGGATTTGTATGATTTCTCCAAAGATTTTAATTTTTAACAGTCTTAATTATTTTAAGGGGCTAATGTGTTGCTGAACTTAAACAACCTCAGCCATCTCACTTGTACACTGCTTAAGCTTATTTTGTAAATGTTGGGTCTCCCCAAATATCCTCACTGTGCTAAAAATTCAAGATTAGGATTCAGAAATGGCTCTTAGCCAGCAAAAAGGATATGCAGTTGACTGTCAACATCAGGGTGGCTAATACTTTTGGTAGTTTCTTTGTGAAATAATAATTCTGTCTTCATCTGTAAGCATGCATGCAAGGATTTTTTTCATATTCAAGGTTTTGCAGTTTGAATTCTATACACAAACACTGCTTGTGCAAAATGAAATACAACACAAATTTTTTTTTAATGCATGTGTGCTCTTTGGTGCATTGATTCTCAGCTCATTATTGCTGCCTTCCTCATCTAAACTGAATCGCCATAGAAGTCGGATTTTTCAACCAAATTGTTTGTTTATTACTCAGTAAATTTGAAGTCTCCAAATTTCTCTAGTACAGTAAAAAACATAAGTGAAGCTACACATAGTGAGTAGCTTCACAGTAAAAAAAAAAAAAAAGCTGTAAAGATGAAAATAATTCAGCTTTATATAAATCAAAGGCAATCCACCTCAATGGACAGTCTTATTCTATAGTCAAACTGAATTGTATGGTATTGTATTGAATTCACATTCCCAGTGAGCCAGTGACCCTTGTTTTCTCCAAATTCTGTATAACACATGCTTCTCTGTTGGTTTGATTTAAATTGCTAATCTTGAGGACAAGCTGTTAATCCATCCATCCATCCATCCATCCATCCAAGCTGTTAATCCATGTCTCAAAATTTCATCTGAAATCACTTTAGCTATTTATAAAAAGTGAGCAGGACAAATGATTTTGAGTGATAAGAAATCTGCATATGGTAACTGATTAACAAAAGATACTAACGATGATTACATCAGTATCATGACTGACCTTTTTTCCCCATATAAAATATGTAATTGTATTTCGTTCTAGCATCCACGTGCATGTTCAACTTTTGTATGACACAGTCTGAGCTGCTTTAATTTTTCTTATTTTTGTGCAATTTTTAAAGTAGTCTTGGTTTTGTTATTTGATCTTAAACATGTGTCAACACAATGTGTTTGCCATCACTTTGGTTTTTGTACATCTAGTTAATGCAGCCTTTTTACTAGATCACCTTTTCTTTTCCATTTCTTAGTGTTTACCTTTTCCTGTGTGTCCTTTTTGTTTTCTTACGTGATTGTCTGCGCTGCATCATTGGTTCCACCTGTTCCTCCTTTTTCACATCCGCTCTTTGTTTGTATTTTTTCAAGTTGCAGGTAACTCACACTAATGCACAAGGTGTCCTTTACCATCCTTGTCATGATGTACTGGAGTTATAGCAATAGTTAGACAGGACTCACTCCCAACTTGTCACGTATGGATGATCTTAATGTAGACTTTGTTGCTCTTTGGAGGAAGATTATCTTTGAGTGTCTTCCCTTGGCTCAGACACCAAAGGGAGCCTTGTGCACATGTGTCTATAATGTGAGCTGCTTCAGATAGAATGAGGCCACATTGGCCCTTCTGCTCATCAGTTATCTGTGTGTCCTGTCTTGTGCCTATGTTACCTGTTTGGGTTTTTTTAATGTTGGATTTTCATTTGAAATTCTGGCCTGCTGTGGGCAGTAACTTGTATTTTCACATTTTTGTAAGTTCTATTTTAGTTTTATTTGGATTACCTGCTGACTCCAGCATATTGTAGTCCTAATCTGAATGTTACCTTACCACGAAGTTGATTTGGGGTCACCTTGTACCTAATACGTACAGTAGATGTACAATTTCGTTGTGCATCTACAATGTACAGCAAAGGACTATTCTATTCTATGAACTAAATATAATATAACACATACCGTTTTATATTATATTTAGTTCACCAGCTCTTTCAGAGTCTGTAGCTGCAGACACCCAATGAGCGGGGCAAGAAATCATTTTAGATTTCATACATGATCTCATAGAAAAAGTGGAAAGCAGCTGTTACCCACCTCTTAGCTATCATGGTATAAATGCCAGCTGCAGATTGCTCTGTTTCTTTTAAAGATCTGATGAACTGGTCTCAGATGAGAGCACATCCTTCACACACAGGTATAAACATTCACCGGATCAGGCCACCTGAAATTTCTGGGTAAACAATGTTTTTCACAGCAGATGGTTTGACTAGTGTTCATTGAAAATGCACAAAGAATAACAGATAAAGGTTGAACTTGTTTTTATGAGATTAGTGGAATTCCGTGATAAAGGTTTTTAATATTTATCTTACATCTGTGGTTTTGTCTAAAAAGGCATTCGTGAGTCACAGAAAAACAATTCTGGAACTCTGGTTTGAATTACACATTAATTGCAAAGGGTTTTCCGATGCCAAAACAGAGGACTGATTCTGTAAGACTGAATAATTTTGATTTGCATACACACATACACCTACACAGTGTTGGGAAGGTTACTTTTAAAATGTATTCCACTACAGATTACAGAATACATGCCACAAAATGTAACGTATTCCGTTACATTACTCAATGAGAGTAACATATTCTGAATACTTTGGATTACTTAATATATTATCATGCTTTTTACAACTACATTAATGTACTATTGCTGTGTGATTTAGAATAGAATAGAATAGAATTCAACTTTATTGTCATTGCACATGCACAGGTACAGGGCAACGAAATGCAGTTTGCATCCATCCAGAAGTGCTTAGTGATATAGATATATTACAATATATATTAGCAATAATATAGATATGTAAGTATATTACAGAAATGGGTCTATTATGTTATAATGTACACGGTATGAAGTATGTTGTGAATATTCTATAACTATAAGTATGTACAGGCTGTAGTGAGTACAAGCTATGTACAGGATATGGACAGGATATAAATATGAAAAACTCTACAGAATATGAAATAAATAACTTTACAGGAATCTGAGATATACAGTTATACAGAAATGGGAACTATGCAAGTTGTAAACAGTTGTAGGGTTAAAAATTATCGTATGTACAGAATGATTGTTTACACAGGGCTATACAGTAGTGCAGTTAAGGTAAGTGAGGGTGTGGATAATTTCTACAGAGGCTATATAAAGTGCTAGTGGTTGTGAGTGGTGGTTCACTCCATGTTATTATTGTGTGTTTGAGGGTACAGTTGTCCATTGTGTGTGTGTGTGTATGTTCAGTCCATGAGTTTAACGTGGGTCAGATGTCAGGAGGCAGAGTTCAGGAGTCTGACAGCTGTGGGGAAGAAGCTGTTCCGGTACCTGGTGGTCTTAGTCCGGAGGCTCCTGTAGCGCCTCCCAGAGGGCAGGAGGGTGAAGAGTCCATGTGATGGGTGACTGGGGTCTCTGATGATTTTCCCAGCCCTTTTCAGACACCGCTTCCTGTAGATGTCTTTTATGGCAGGAAGTGGTGCTCCGGCGATGCGCTGGGCAGTTTTCACGACCCTCTGCAACGCCTTCCGGTCCGAGGCAGAGCAGTTCCCGTACCAGACTGTTATACAGTTGGTCAGGATGCTCTCGATGGTGCAGCGATAGAAGTTCACCAGGATGTCTGAGGACAGGTGGTTCTTCCTCAGAGTCCTCAAGAAGAAGAGGCGCTGGTGAGCCTTCTTGACCAGCTTGGAGCAGGTGGTCGTCCAGGTGAGATCCTCGGAGATGTGGACTCCCAGGAACTTGAAGCTGCTCACACGCTCCACAGCCGTCCCCTTAATGTGGATGGGTGGATGTGGGTCAGCATTCCTCCTGTAGTCCACGATGAGCTCCTTGGTCTTCTCGGTGTTAAGCAGCAGGTTGTTTGTGTCGCACCACTCAGCCAGACGATCCACCTCCTCCCTGTAGGCGGCCTCATCGTTGTCACTGATGAGGCCAATCACCGTGGTGTCATCTGCAAACTTAATGATGGTGTTGGAACCATCAGCAGGTCTGCAGTCGTGGGTGAAGAGGGAGTAGAGGAAAGGGCTCATCACACAGCCTTGTGGTACACCGGTGTTCATTGTGATGGTAGATGAGCAGCGGTTATCCAGCCGGACATGTTGGGGGCGGTTGGTCAGGAAGTCCAGTAACCATTTGCAGATGAGGGAACTGATGCCCAGGTCTGTCAGTTTCCTGATGAGTTGTGAGGGGTGGATTGTATTGAATGCTGAACTGAAGTCTATAAACAGCATTCTGGCGTAGGTGTTGTTGTTGTCCAGGTGTGAGAGGACAGAGTGCAGTGCGATGGAGACTGCATCCTCTGTGCTCCTGTTCTGGCGGTATGCGAATTGGTGGGGGTCCAGGGTGGGGGGGAGACAGGATTTGAAGTGTGCTAGGACCAGCTGCTCTAAGCACTTAGTGATGATGGGGGTGAGTGCTACTGGGTGGTAGTCATTGAGGCAAGATGGGTTGGAGTTTTTGGGTATCGGGACGATGGAGGTGGATTTGAAGCAGGCCGGTACCACAGCGTGGGCCAAGGACAGGTTGAATATGTCTGTCAGCACTCCTGCAAGCTCCTCAGAACACGCTCTGAGAACACGCCCGGGGATGCCATCGGGACCTGCAGCCTTGTGGACATTGATCCTGCTCAGCACCGCTCCTACATCGGTGGGGGAGAGAGTCAGAGGTTGGTATTTATTACTATTACTGAAGGTCCGCGGCTCCAAACCGTAGTAAAGGGACCTCTGGCTAATACGTCGGGTTCGTGTCGGGCTCGTAGCCGAAAAATAGCTTTACTTTGTTGTCTGGGTCAACTTTGCAAGCAAGAGACAGAGAGAGGCGTTGAAAGGCTGTTGCAACAGAACTTATTGTTTTGGAGGAAAACACGAACACGGTGTACAGTCGAGTCCTAATAGCTTACTTACAACTGGGCTCGTCAGGCACTCTTCTTGGCTGCAGTGGTTATTATTATATTTACATGCTTCCAGCTCCCGTTTCTGCTCATACTCATACTTTTCCACTGTCATTTTTCTCCCTCCTCGCGCTCACAGACACATAACGGGTATGTTATTTTCTCCCTGCAGCGCGGACTACACTGCCCATGATGCTACATTCTTTAGGGCTATGCCTGTAGCATTCTGCCTATTAGCTTAGCACAACAACAACAAAAAGGCGCTCTCTCACCCAGGAAACACACAGTCGGAGAGAGAGCGCGTCACCATGGCAACCATAACGCTGCCGCCTGGAACAACTGAACATAGCTGTCAAACAAAACCCAAACAGTCCTGACCCGCCGCAATATCAAACAGGAAAATACTGCCGTGTAATCCATTTATTTCAACAAAGTAACTGTATTCTAAACACCACCTTTTTAAATGGTAACTGTAACGGAATACAGTTACTCATATTTTGTATTTTAAATACGTAACGGCGGTACATGTATTCCGTTACTCCCCAACACTGCACCTACATATGTATGTGCAACATAGCATCCACAATACACCAAATGTAGAGTAGTAAAATTTAGCAGGCTGCAGCCTTACATAATAGTTGTGTAAGGATAGCAGCCCTGCTATTGTTGGAGGGATTTGAACTTAGCGATGTATTTGTAGTTTAGCCATTTTGTTCTTTTTTTAAAATTCTGTGAGGGCTCTGTCCTCTGAACTGACAGAGTTGATAGTCTGTTTCCTTTATTTTTATATTCAGTGTTTTTTCTTCACATTGTGATTCCAGAGCTGAGAGTACCAAATCACATATTTTCTTTTCTCCACCTGAATGTTAGATTCAGATTTTGTAAGAAGCACTTTTTTCTTTTTGTTTTCATCACCATGCTGAAAAAAGTTATATGCGAATGCTTGTTTTTTTTCATGACCTTAGATGGGAACAAATGTCAGGGTCAAATATGTGTCTACATTTTAATAAAAACAGAGATTTATAAGAGAACCCAAAGAGCTTTAAATCTGAAAAGAGTGCGTGTGTGTGATGATTTCTGCCTTTGTTCTAGGTTACACAGAGTACAATGGATCTGGCCCCTGCTCTCACTTAGTGGCTCAAAAAGGAGCTTTTTAGTGCCTGACAGGATGTCTCCTTGTTGCTGCTGTCTGCTGCCTAGAAAGATGAAAACAGTCCAATAACTCACCCAAATACAGAGTTTTAGCACTTGCTCTCCAAGCACTGGAGTTAGTGTTGATTGTATTGGCTGGGCAGATGGGTCACCAGCATTGTCCTCCTGAATCCCATTCACAATGGCTCAAATCTTTGGAACATGTTCTCTCCTCAGAAATTGAGGTCTCATCAAAGCCATGCCCAGATCCACAAGAAAGAGCCACCTCTTATGAAGCTTCCTCTCATCCATCATCTGGATTTGGTGCCAGAAAGCCAACATGTAACACATTGAACTGTCCCAAATTATGCACAGCATCACAGGCAGCCAGAGTAGGGTTCCTCTTTGCAGCTGTAACCCAGTCACGATTTGTTGGTTTTTTTTAACCACAGATTTTTCTTGCCTTTTTAACCTACAGATATATTGACAATTTTTGCTTCTTCTTTTTTTTAACACAGCCAACCTCGATCATGATTTTCTACCTTGTGGCAGTGAACACTCCGAGCACACAGCCCTGAATACCTCAAGGTGCCCACTTGTCCCACATCAGTCTTATTGCAATATGCTTGTCTCATTGATAACTGAGAAAATGTAAAAGATCAGTAGTAAAGTTGATATTCTGAAATACTGTGGTAGACATGGTTACACGTGGTTATTGATTTTGGAAGTTAGAAGAAAATGTCTGTTTTACGTGTGGCATTGTGTGTGTGCAGGACTTGGTGTGTTTTATTGAGGGTTTTCATGGATGTTTAAGCAGAGGTAAATTGGGATTTGGCAAGTGAAGAAACTATAGGATCAGGGTTTATGGGCACTGCATGGGGAAAAGAATCACTCAGAAAAAAATCTCATAATAATTTGTTTGTGAGCTCCAGGAGATTTTTCTTTGTACACAGGCTGAGATCAGCTGACCTGTGCTGCTGCTACTGAATGCCCTTTATGGATTTATCCAACTGAGATAAACAAGATACAAATAGATACACAAGCTCTATAGCTGATTTCCAACCTCCACATAATATTAAGTCAGTATGAAAAGCAAAATTCAGTTAGTGAATCCAAACAGCATCACCTTAAATATATAACGACATCTTTTACACTTGATATAACCAAACATTGACCGTGAATGCTACAGCCTACTTGGCATCTGTCCAACACAATGCATTGCTGTAAACTTGATCGCAATACTGCAAACTTCTCAGTTTAATCTGCCAAGTACTTCACTATTTTTACACTACAACTGTTGTTGAATTATGTTTTGTAGCACCCTTGTGTTAAAACAATCTGAAAATGTTTATTTCTATACTCTGCGACTGGTCATGTAAGCAGTACTGCCACATTTTTTCTATGCTATTTTTGTAGCAATAAAAGGGATTTGCATATTTCATGGGGGGGTCTTGACTGCTTTACCAAAGTGTTATATATGTACAATCTAAAGCCCAAATACTGTTAAAGTGCATGCAACTGTGTAGGTCTGCTGCTAGAAAGAGTGCTTGCGCATCATGAGCTCATGATGAAAACCATCTCTGCTGTCCATGAAGTTTAATAAGTTTAATATTTCACTATTTATTGGAGCATGATAAAACTTTAAGGAATATATGTTTTTAAAGTTTATTAAAATAATTGCATTGATCAGAACAAAAACACTTTCAAATTATCAAACCAACTCAAAATATCACAGCAGAAAATGGGCTGCTATTAAGACTTCCTGTGCCTACATCAATCCAAGGCCTGATTATTTTCAGGATAGGTTCCAAAGTCAATGTTGTCATCCCGCTGTTATCTCCAGCCAAAAGCCAAAACTGAAGAGCTGAAAGGAGTTTTGAGTTGTTTTGCTTGAATCCTTTTGGTTGGAGGCTCATCTCTTAGGTCATCTCTCAGTTTACTGAACAAATTCAGAATTGGGTGACTTGGTACGCTAATAATTTTTTTAAAACTCAAAAATCTCTGAATTTCCACTTCCACTACTGTGTGAAGTACTTTTTTCACACCAAAACCAAGTTTATGTTGGTGCAACACGTAAGTAAATTTGCCTCCCAAATCTATTGAGTCACTAAACATCTTTTAGGTGCAATTATGCACCTATGATAATAATCTAAATTTAAATGTGATAACAGTGTGTCTTTAAGTGTGTATTTGTGTCATTACCTAAGAGCAGTGATAACCTCATACTCTTTCAGTCCAGACATTTCCTAATCCTGCTAGACACGCCACTCCCAGTGTCCTTCCTCTGTCTTTCATTCTGTTATCACTGCAATATTCCTTTCCTTTCCTTCCTCCCTCACCATCATCTTCCTGCCTGCACTGTCCACCATGAGATGGCAATTAGAACTTTGTTGACACGCTGACTCCACAGGGGCCTAGCCTGCTTTTTCTGTCCTGCAGCATCTGTCTCTCTGTCCGTTTCTTTCCTCGGTCTTCCTACGCCTGCATGTTTCTGTCTTCCCGCATTTCCGTCTTCATCTCTGACTTTCTTTTCCTGTCCTCCTTACTCAGCACCCATGGGTGTCTGTCTCATTTTGTCCTCTCAACGATTCTTTCCCTAGCTCTTCTTACACTTTTACTGAACTTTGTGCATGCTTCTCTATTTTAACTTCTGTAACTGGATACAACTGTGTCCATTCACACTGGGCCGACCTTCTTGTTTTCTTGCCCTTCTTGGATAAAGACAAAAATGATTTTAAAGTTTTATTTTGATTCCTTAAAAAGTCACTCTTTTTCTTGTCATTTTACAAGTTCTTTCTAGAGAAATGGAGGCTTTACATTAAGTTAGTGAACTAATTAGCCATCCCAGAAGCACAGTGCTGTATACTCCTTGCTCTTTGATGTAAAAACAACTTTATATCTGCTCTTTAGCACCATGGGAGGTTATATAGGGGGAGCCCATAGATCTAAGATTGTATCAGCTATGTGTGTGTGTGTGTGTGTGTGTGTGTGTGTGTGTGTGTGTGTGTGTGTGTGTGTGTGTGTGTGTGTGTGTGTGTGTGTGTGTGTCTCTCTGTGTGTGTACTTGCTGTGGAAAAGGGCCAAGTTAGTTGGCAAGATTGTGTTCAGTGTCAGCTTTTATTGGAAATCACGTAGTGTGGAGAAAGCAGAGCTTTTAGTAGCTTTTACGAAGTGTGGATATAAAACACTATCTTGAGCAGCTGGTGTGTGTGGTCTTTTGATATCCGTGTAATATGGTTGTAGAAAGTGCAGCTCCGGAAGAGTAGGAAAGTGATTATATCTACTTTTTACTTGTGCTTTTAAGATAAAATGCATTAGAAGGTATGTAAATTCTTCTGTCTTTTGGAAAAAATCAACAGTTTGTTTGTTTTTTTGGAGACAGCAACCTTTCTCAGATTTAATCCTTTTTTTAACAACTGAAAAGCATTTTGTAACTACAGACAAACACTGTGACCATTCTCTTCTCAGTTCATGCATATGGAGAAAAAAAAGAAAACTTTGGCAAGTATAGCTGTGAAATCAATCAGATTTCCCTAAGCCACATACAGTCAGTAACAGGTGCACTCAATTGCTGGTTTCTGTGTCAGAGCCCAATCAGAGTGACATTTAACAGCAAATGAAAATAATTTCGGTGCCCTGTCTGTGATTAGTGGATTTGCTTGTGGAATTGAAGTAAAACCAAATTGATCTTCCACATGAAGTTCAACTGAAATGCAAATTTGTTAATGGAGTCTACTTTTTATTTTTGCACTTTACAAAAACAGCGAGTGTATCCCTGCATTGATGAGGTGATACATGTGTGGGGCATCCAGGTTTGTATCCCAGCAAGCACCAGATGTCCATGGGTGTTGTGTTCAGGGTTAAATCTGGATGGCTACCATAGACTTTAAAAATATGTTTCTTTGTAGTAGATTTCCTGCTGATTAGGTCGAATTGATGTCTAAATTGCATATAGCCATCAAGGCTAAAATAACATTGTTTGAAAAATGCATTTGTGAAAGGTGTGTGATGTCAGACAGCAATGTCCAGCCAGCCCTCAGATCTGTGTTTTATGGGAGTGCAGATCAAGTACAGTGACCTTGTGTTTTCAAATGGATAGTGCTTTTCTCACTTTTCATTGCACAATCTATGATTAAATATGTAAAGAGTATGTAGTGAAGTATCAAAAAATGAAAATGGAGAATAAAAGATTGGAAAAATATTGCTTAGTCTGATGAGTCTCGACTGCTGCCGGAATATTCAAATGTTAGGTTTACAATTTGGTGTAAACCATGTGAAAGCATGGATCTTTTCTGCCTTATATTAATGGTTCAGGCTGGTGTTGGTGTAAAGGTGTCGGGGGCCCTTGCTCACTGAGAACGTATTTTTCCCATATGTTGAGGGCCATAGTGCTGCAGTTGTTAGGACTGTCACCTGGTCTGGTTTAGAATCTACCAGAACATCTGTGGAGTTTCGAGAGGTTTTTTCCATCTTCAATCAAATGAAGGGATGGCTTATAAACCTGTTTTCTTTTTAATCAAATCTCAGTTGCTTAGGGCTCTAATGAAAGTTTTTTAAATTTCTTTTCGATGTCACCTAATGTAGAGTGGATGAGTCATGTTTCACCATAGTTTCCTATCCTCATTAGGTACATTTAGGTCTGCATAGGTGAAAACAACTGTTATTCAAACTCCTGATAGGTGTTAAGAGTTGGATATTTTAAAAGAAGTAATCTCAGATGAAAGTCAAATTCAACAACACATGAGTTTAATATCTACAATTAATTATCAAAAAAAAATGTTTTCTTTTTTGTTGTGTCTTTTTCCTCGGGCTTCTTAGTGACATGAAATCATTCCCCAAGTCACAAGAGATAGTCATTATATTTCTGCTGCTATTGACAACTGTCCTGCACTTGTCCGCATTCGGCATCTGCATCTGTCTGATAATGCCTTTACACCACAGTCTCTACTGCCTATACAACAAACTCAGTGTTTATTTGAGTTTGAGTTTGGCACTTGAGTTTGGCACTCCAATTTCGTTGTACTCTGTACAATGACAATAAAGGCTATTCTATTCTTCTTTTCTTTCTATTTGGTTAAATTGCCAGTAATGTTTGAAAATTTGCAACTCATTTACCAGGTGACACATGCCTTTCGTAAGGCATCAGACAACTGTGCTTATGTCATGGTACCTCAGTCCTCCTGAGCTGCTTCTCCAGGCTTTGTTTGTGTGTCTGTCTGTGATCATGGGTGGGACTCATCACGAACACACCTGAAGCAATCAACCACCTGTTCCAGATGATCTCATCAGGAGACCACTACTTACGGTGGTGGCTGAGATTCATTCTTTGCTGGGTTGTTGAATTATGCTGTTAGGCAAGGAAATCACACTCTTTAGTCTAGTGTGGTTTCCTTGGCTTCTTCCTTCGCAACTAATCTCATTCATATACAGACCTTCCCTGGGGTTTTCCCTCCCAGGAGCGCTTGGAGAGGATGCCTGAGCTGAGTGAGTGAGGAGAGTTTGGATTGTTTGGATGCCCCTTTTCCCTGGATCGCTGGAGCCCCTGTTTCTCCCGTCACAACCTGTATATATCACCCTGGTGTTTCACTGTTAATAAATGCACTAAATTTGACCTCTCTGAGTCCTGCAATAGAGTCCTCTCCACCCAGTGTTTCTGACAGTTTAAAAATAAAATCTAACTCTGGGTGGTTTCTACAAGAAAAGATGAGTTCTCATGAAATGCAGAATTTTCAACATTTGCGAGCTAATCAGTGATTTGTGGATCTTTAATCAATGCATTTTCTACAGTGCTCCCTTTCATTTAGTTATTGGACATGGTTGATTCATTCTGATATGCTAATAACAATAAGGATATTATTGTATCTCATCATTAGGATGTCAAGAAGATGTTTGAAAGGGCTCATTTTATAGGCGTGAATTATCAGCAATCTTTATGGTAAGTTAGAAGTGCACTTGCAGCGATGGAAAGGGTTAAGTATAAGTCTTGACCTAGTCTGTCACATTCATGATCTGATCTGAACTCCGATATTACATTTGATTACATCAGAGACAGTCAGCATATGTGTGGATGAAAGTGATAGACCGAGAGCAAGATAGAGGGAGAAACATATGAGATGTATAATGTGCATGTGTTGACTAGATAGTAATGCATTTGTGAGCAGTTCCATTAAATAGCTATTACTCTCTGCATGTGTGTGCATTTTTCCAGAGTATTTGTTTGTCTGTGTGTGTTCAAACAGTTAGGCCGTTGGGGACAAGGATCCGGAGGGACATGAGGAAGCTGTTTGATGTCATCACCATGTGTCCTTTTTAGTTACCCTTGGCTCTAATATGCTGAGACGGTGTCTGAGACCCTCATTAGTTACTGGTAACTCTTTACTGTAATGTCAACCTCTGGAGGCAAGGTTGATTCGTGTACTGAATACCAATGTGAACTGACATGTGGTGAAGGTACATTGTCATTAATATTACAGTCTCATGAATAAGGACGTAATAATATGATGGTGACGTTTCCTTGTCTGTGTGTGTATGATCCAGGAGGAAGTCAGGCAGTCCCTTGAATTAGTGCAGAAGTTACACGAGGGTCTTGTTGCAAGAATAGAATAGAAAGACTTTTTTCTTCCTTAATGAAAGCTTTAACCCAGAATGTCAACACAACAGAATATTTTAGAAATTGTGGACGTGATTCTGTGTGAAACCCCATTGGGTTTAGCTGCTTTTTGTAGGACAAAAGTGGGACACTTTTTTTATGGCAAAGCATTCGAATGGGCGAGGCAGCAGAGATTAGAAACCTTACATATTATGAGGTCATGACCCACTGCTTTAAACTGGTGTACATTTTGGACTAGAAGGATGTGTAATCACTTTCATGTCAGGTAGAAGCTGACCCCTCAACCATCAGATGCAAGCTTTTCTGTTTTAAAGAATAGAAGTATAACCTTAGATACTTAATGTACACACGTACACTGTTCTGTGCATTACACACAAATGCACATCAGGACATAGATATAAATTTATCCACTTGTGTCTGTGTCCCCTTCCCTGCTAGTTTACCAACTTTATGGCAGTGTATTTTATGGCAGAGCAGAACATGTGCAATTTCCTTGTGCTAGCAAAGGGGTAATTTCACTGCTTTTCTGGCTTATCATTGCACTGCCTATGCTAAAATAAGCGAGGAGCACACAGTGAAGTATCAAAGAAAGTGAAAGGAAAGTTGAATTCAAAAATATCCTGATCAGATGCCCAAAAGACACCAATTGGCTCCTTTCAGTGTGTAGGAGTAGTGTTTCTCTCCACTGAATGGCCAAGCTCATCACCCTGTCTCAAGGGGAGAGCACATACTGTATACCCTTTGGAGGAAGCTCATTTCTACTACTTTTCATCCACAGTCATTCTTTACGTCACTACCCCAGCTTGTGGCCATAGGTGAGGGTAGGAATGTAGCTCGACCTGTAAATTGACAGCTTTGCTTTCATCCACATCTCTCTCTTCACTACAACAGAGCAATACAGCGTCCCAATTACTGCAAATACTGTACCAATCTGTCTGTCAATCTCCCTCTTCAATCTCCCCTCACTTGTGAACAAGACCCAGAGATGCCTCAAATGCAAGGTGATAATTCTCATCCCAGCTAGTTCACACTAGCTGCAAATTTCCCAGGTGCAAGCTGGAGGTCACAACTTGATGAAGTCAACAGAGCTACATCATCTGCGAAAACCAAAGACAAGATCCTGTGGCCACTGGACCTGACACCCTCCGCTTTTTGGATGCACCTAGAAATTCTGTCTATAAATATTGTGAACAGAAGTCACCAGCTGTGGTGGAGTCCAACGCCAACCAGTAACAAGTCTGACATATTGCTGGCAATGCAAACCAAATCTCTCACTACACTGGTATAGTGCCCAGAAACAACAAAGCTAAATACACACTACAGACAGTTATAACACACAATTTGCCAAAACAGTCGCTACCTTCCAGTCTGTGTTTCAGGAGGAAAGATGACCTGCTGGTGGAGTACTCCATTTCTCAAAGCTCAAATCATCACAAAGTTCATTTTACTCAGATGGCCTCAAAAGCTACCAGCTCTCAGTCCAATCAAAACCTTGATGCTGTGCTATCATGTCAATATGTACCAAAATTTCTAAGGAATGTTTGCAGCAGCTTGTGTAATCTGTGCCATTAAGAAGTCTGAAGGCAAAAGGTGATCCAACGAGGAAGGAGTACTAATAAAGTGGATGTATTTATCCACACCACCCCCCAAAAACATACTGTCATTTTATGTGTGCAGAAAGATGATAAAATGGAGCTAATGCTTTTCCACTAATTCACAGATCAATATTTCATAGTGTTAAAGTGTGGACAAATGTAGCAACAAAAATAATAATAGGTTTTTTAGTATGCAGAGATACACACACAATACAAGTGAGAAATCAAATGTGACTTTGTTCACAAGAAACCTTCGCAGGTTTCTATGTCTAAGACAGAATCAGTAACTATTTTGCCTTTTATTTTTGTTTCTTACCATTTTCATTTGTGTGTGTGTTTGTGAGCTGCTGCTGTTTCTTTTGCTTTCTGTCTGAATGTGGGTGGGTATGAATGTGGAGGTCAAGTCATGGGGCTTGGGGTTTTTTGTTCAGATGTTTATTTTTTGTTTGTGAAATAAGCAGGAACAACAGGTTGCCTTTAAACTGACGTTGGCAGCTGGTCCTCAGTGCTCAGTCCGTGCAGGACTATCCTCTACCTTACAAGGCTGTTGATCCCTCAGAGCAAGGTGTGCACTGCATTTAAAATGAATCAGAATAGTTGATCTGATTGACCTTGATTGGTGCCAGCTGCTATCACACCCATTGACAATGTAATCCTCCTAATCCAGACACTTTTATTTTAGTGCTGCAGGTGCTCTGTTGGGGGAACTCTTTCTATCTCTGCATTTTGAGTAATAATAGCAGGGACTGAGTCTGCATCCAGAATATAATGTAGTACCAGATCATGAGAATGCATATTTTGCAATGAAAAGTACTTAATGTTGCAAATCTAACATGCTTTTTCTATAAAAATTAATTCTAGTATTTTTTAGACATTAAAATAAATTATACTAATTAGTTATACTGTGACTATACTGCTAAGTACACTTGGAGTATATAGTTAATAATAAACACTGTATATGAGCTTAGATCAGTATAAAGCACAAAATGAAGCAAGGTGGAGAGCACAGTCCTGTAGCAATCCAGTAGAGGATGAAAGTGCACTGGCTGGGGTCCTGCTGTTAGAAAATCCCCTCACCAACACACAGTATTACAGTCCATATCAGAGCTGGATATGAGCCTCCAGGAACATGGCGCTATATACAATTACAAGCTGTGGAAAAGTCAATAAAAAACAATCTGGCATGGTTCTTCCTCCAGTCCTGATTCTCTCTGTGTGGTCTCTTAGACTGGTAGAGTGAGTGGTATCATTCAGTCCTAATGAAGCACTGCAACAAACATAAGGAGGTCTCTTTTTTTTTTCTTTAACTTAGCATGGTTATTTTCATAATGACAAAACTGGAGAACGACAGGATGACCTGTAAAATTTACAGGTAGGTTTAATGAATGTGTATTGTATGTATACCCTGGAGTCTATATGACTGAAATGGCAAATGATTACTGCAGTGGTTCACTTATTTGTAAAATCTGCTCCATGGCTAATGCACGGAGAAGACAAAAAGGACTGTGTTGTCATGTATGAAAAATACGAAGAGGAAGGAACAGATAAGAAGTAGAGGAATACAGAGAAAATGTAAAATTAGAGAATGAAAGACAGAGAAGGTGAAGAGAGCAGAGCTGCTTTTATAAAAAATCTAAAAATTGAGAGGTTAATGGACAAGAGGCATTTCACCAATTTAGAATGTGGAATGTATTATGCATTTGACATTGATGGAAATAATTAGGATGAATCTAGTGGTCTGTAAATCTAGTAACACTACAATGTGTAGTGTAAAATCAAAACATTTGTAATCTTTTTTTATCAGATTTATATTAAGTGCTGCTAAAATAAAGCAAATTTCCACTTTCTTTTAAGCATTCTATATCGTTTAAAGACCATCTTCAGCGTTTGGCACTCCTACTTCATCACTGTTCCTCTTACTGCAATTACTGCAATACAGACTATTTTTCTGCACTCAGATAGAGACCATCGCCTTGAGTGGGGTATGACATGTAAATGAGAAAGTGGTGCTTACAGGATTACACAGCACTTTCAAAGACAAAGCTGATTTAATGCTCACAGCAAAAAAACATTACTGCACCATACAATTTCTGCAAATGCAAACTGCCTTTTTTGTACAGGACCATTATGAGTTTGAATAAGACCCAAGAGACACATTTCCATCAGTCAGTAATACTTAAACTTGGAATGATAAAATAACATTATTTGTAGACCACCTGTCAGCCCAGTGGAGATGCACACTGATCAAAGCACTGCAGTTATTAACTAAACGCAACACACAGAAATTACAATATGCAACGAGCTACTAGAGAACCTCACACTATTTTTTATTTTTACATTTTTTAACTAGCAGCCTTTTAGTCTATATGGTAATTGACAAGAGTATTGTCACTATTGTCTGCTGTTAATAATGTGAAACAACATTTCATAACTCTTACTTTTACAGATCACATTACAGTGCTTAATGCAGTAATCACATTTCACTTATACTCTCATTTTACACACATACCTCCGTGTGAGGAGAAACATAATAAAGCAGTCTGATATAAACAGCGCTTTAACTTTAAATTGCACTAAAGGGCAAGAGCATAATGATAAAGTCCAAACTACACCCAGGATAGAAATGGCTATCCACTACTTTGACACAACATTAGACCTCAGTTGGACAAGCGTTGGTCAGTGAGACTTTGGCAACCACTGGTAATTATCTGCAGTGGTACCATGGTAACACAAAGCTAGTAGCAAAGAATCTCAAGCTCAGAATGATGTTGATTTCCTTAACAAAGCAACATCACAAGCATTAATGAAGCACTGCAGCCTCTCTTTCTACCAGTACTTCTACCTCAACTTTGATACCAAAGGCATGGAAAAGATATAAAATGGAATTACAGTATGCACAGACAGGTAGATGAGTACACACAATTCCAGGTTTCCTCTGACTGATTTAGGTTTCTTCCTTCCCTCTATCTTGCCATGTCCCCTATAATAATTGCTTATTAAAGCATAGTGATTGAGCCAAAGAGACCTGACTCATTCTTTTCTTCTGTCTCAGCCTCTCTCTCTCTTACTAACATTTACACATACACATGCATGGGGTAGGTCAGTGAAGCATGGAGAAGAGGTCTATTCTCACTGTGGTCAAACGAGGCACCTGGGAATCAGACAGCATCAATCCTGCTGTCAAAGACGGACAGCTGAGCCATTCATCTAGCCCACCCTCGAGGGGAGTGTGTCAGTGTGCGTTCATGAATAGAGAGTACATGTGTGTTAGTCTCTAAAGAAAATAATGCATTTATTTGTTTATGGGTGTAACAAGAGATGGGAATTGATAAGAATTTAGCGATTCTGATTCCATTATCGATATCACTTATCAATTCGATTCCTTAATGATTCTCTTATCAGTTCTCATTGGCTCCACTTTGAGAGTCATCACCATCGCTAAGCAACATATCAAAGACATTAGATTTGTGCAAATTAATTGCTTGCTATGTGGTCAATGTATTTCACCTCTTGTTGGGATCGTTACTCAAAAAAAGTAATATGTTACACGTATTACACAAAACACTTTTCTTAAAAGTAATGCAGTACGTTACTTAATTACTCCCAGGAGAAAGTCATTTATTACACTACTCATTACATTGCTACCACTGTCAGGTGTGGAGGAACAAAATCAATACAAAATTATGACCTGTTATAACACTTTTGCATTTCTCTTTCAGGGTCTGGCTGTTGGGCTGGGGTCATCATCCACTTGGCTTTAACATCACTCTGTGTTTTTGGCTAACTTAGCATTAGCATGCAGTAGTTTGCAGTAATCCTTTTGTGTAATAACTATAAAAGTAATGTCCATATACACGCTGTACACTGTGCTGCTGTTTTTCTCCTCCCACACACAAACTGAAATCATCCATCCATCCATCCATTTTCTTCCGCTTTATCCGGGATTGGGTCGCGGGGGCAGCAGCCCAAGCAGAAAAGCCCAGACCTCCCTCTCCCCAGCCACCTCCTCCAGCTTATCCAGGGGAACACCAAGGCGTTCCGAGGCCAGCCGAGAGATATAATCTCTCCAGCGTGTCCTGGATCTGCCCTGGGGCCTCCTCCTGGTGGGACATGCCCTGGAAAACCTCGCCCAGGAGGCGCCCAGGGGACATCCTTGTCAGATGCCTGAACCACCTCAGCTGGCTCCTTTCGATGTGGAGGAGCAGCGGCTCTACTCTGAGCCCCTCCCGAATGGCCAAACTTCTCACCCTATCTCTAAGGGAGAGGCCAGCCACCCTTCGGAGGAAACCCATTTCTGCCGCTTGTATTCACAATCTCGTTCTTTCGGTCACTACCCACAGCTCGTGACCATAGGTGAGGGTAGGGACGTAGATCTACCAGTACAACGTCCGCATCACTGCAGCTGCTGCACCAATCCGTCTGTCGATCTCCCGCTCTCTTCTCCCATCACTCATGAACAAGACCCCAAGATACTTAATCTCCTCCACTTGGGGCAGGGTCTCGTCCCTGACCCGGAGTGGGCACTCCACCCTTTTCCGGCTGAGGACCATGGCCTCAGATTTGACTGAATTCAGCAGATTGTAATGCAAATCCAATACCCAGTAATTGGAATGGATTCCAAGGAACTGAACTACAGTTATGTAAAACAACCGGTTCTTGATTCCCATCCCTACCTGTTGGTGAGATGGGGAGAAAAGTAAAATCATATGCCTGTAAGGGCAATAAAGCCTTTTGTTGTTGAGTTCTTAAGACAAAGACTTTTAAAATGAGGGACAGTGTAACCTCTTTTTAAAGCTTTTTATTTTACCATCTACATCCAAAAGGAAAAAAACCCTGTTGCATCTGAGTTTGATTGTTACAATCTATTTAGTAATGTCACTAAATCTGTGTGCTTCTTGTAGCCTCAAAATAAAGTTAATGCTATTTTAATCTGTAAATATTTGTCAACATCAGGGTTTAAAGTGTGAATTGCCTTTGAGTGTGTGACAAATGTACTGTAGCTACAGAGAGGATGGTACATGCATAAAAGGGTTCTCAAAGAATTCTTGGTCCTCAGCATCAGTAAGGTTTCTGATGATGGATATTCTTTTACAAATTGGACACAAGCCCACTGTCCTACAAAGTTCAAATATAAATCTGAAAGCATTTTTACAAATGAGGCCCCTGGTCTGGTTCTTCTGTGTGACTGTTTTTTGCTTTTGAATTTTTTCTTCACCCAAACAAAGACAGGTTATCAGCAGACCACTCTGCCTTCTCTCGTGTGTCTCGATCTCTGTTAACCCTGTCATTTTTATCTCTATTTCATGGCCCCATTCTGTTCCATGCTCTTCACTCTCTGTCTTCCATCATTCTGGTTCTTTTGCCATGTGTGACTAATCCACTCTGATAACACTGCTGTGCTAACACAGTGTGTGCTGGTGTGTGTGATGTTACCTTTTAGATCTGGTCTTGCTTGTTTTAAGGCTTGTAAATCAAAACCATGCTTGTGTTCAATGATAGTTAGCAGGCTAAAAAATGATTTTACATACTGTAGAGTGGTAATGTCGATGTCCACTGCTGATGTTTCTTCACAGCTATCTATGTAGGTCAACATTAAACCTGGTTGGCACTGTTGCATGAGCTTTGTATTATGTGATCATGGATCAGTCATGGTCCTGGGTCTTTGACCCTGAATTTTGGGTTTATTTGAGACTTTGGATTTTTGTTTATAATTACTCTTTCTCTTTGGTTTCAAGTGTGTTTGTTGCTAAATTAGATTTTCATGTTCTTATTTTGTATCTTAAGCCTTTAGCGATCAGGATAAATTATTTACTTTTTAGCCAATAAGACTATAAAAAAGCTATAAAAGAGAAGAATATAAACCAAATACAGTGTTGGATGAAAACTAACAGCTGTTTATGATCTGAATGTACAAGAGCAACATTCTGATTCAAACAACAACAGTGCCGAAGAATCTCTGTAGAGAATAATACAAAGCCATTCTTTACAACTTGCTGAATTCAGGGCTACTTTATTGTAATTCTTAGCAACCTAACATTGTGATGTGCCTTAATTTCAAAAGCCTCCGTAGAGCCATAACAGGCAGGAAGAGGAAGTGTAAGGTAAAGCACGTAGCACCGGTATTTGTTCCTGCAGCAGCAGGTAAATTCCCAGTTGGCATCAGTCATTCCTACTGGTTACATAATATTATATCAGGGATGCTAAAGAAAGTTGGACAGAAGCCAGTCATAGTAGAGTGGTATTTTCATCTGCACTAATTGGTTTGTGGAAATTAGTTTACACAATTTGTGCTTTTCATTGAAATGTACTGCATCAGACTCAGTACACCTGCTTTGTGTCAAAGTGATGGATTAACTTCACTTATTAGACAATGAACAATTTTTAAGCTTTTGGATCTCATTAAAGGTGGGATAGCATAATTTTCAAATATTGAATAAGCAAGAAAAAAAGCATACACATTTAAAAAATAGTCTTGAGCAAAAAGACTTCAGAGTTGCCTGAATCATTGGCCTAAACGCCACCATGCCACTCAGCTTTTGCAATGTGTATTCAGTGTGAGTAATTTACTGCTTGACACAAGAATGATGGCACAAGAAGGCAATGTCAATAGTTGGTGCTAGCTGAGAAGTGGTTTTTCATTGCTATCTGTCATAACAGAAATGTCTGGTCATGCATCTCTCTGACTCCACACGGTGCATCACTCATTGCACTGTAAACACCTGCACTTGATGCCACACACAAATTCTAGGGCTCAGAGCAAGTAAACATTACTTGAATATCTTGAGCAAAGCTTTTTTTGTTAAGCGAATGCATTATATTCAGTAACACTCCTGCAGTGAATAATGAGCAGCCCACTAGCTATAGAAGGGCTCTTATACTAGCAGATAAAAATGGGATGAATCTCAGAAATGCCAACAAAATTAGTGGGGGGAAAAAAGAAGACAGAGAAGTCAGAAGAAATTGCTAGACAAAAACTGAAGTAAAAGGGAGAGATGGATAGAAAAATACATCACTGAAAGATAGGAACAAATAGATTAAGATGGAAAGATCAAGCGAGTGGTAATTGTTCCCTCGGTAGAATAAAAGTACTGTGGCACTGCCAGTGGAGGCAGCCTGGTTTAAAAAGAAACTTCGATCTTTTGTGCTTTAGAAGTGTTTACATCCAATCCACACCATTAGACATTTCCTCAGCCCACCTCTACCTCATTCCTTTTTCTTAAATCTGAGCGTGCCAGCTGCTGTTGCTGAATCCTAAAAACCTCTCCAATAGCAAAGGTTTGGACACTTGCATACAAGCAAACAGTCATCCAAAAACACTAATTTAATGCTGAATGGAGACATTGTTGTCAGGGTGCTTCCCAGATGTTTGAGTGAAGGACAGATGGGTCAGCAAAACAGCTGGTATTGTATATATGATTTACTTGTGCTTTCATGTATGCATTATTATATTATGATAATATAAAGTTGTATATGTGCCAATTTCTGCTGATAAGACAGATTTGTGGTCTAAGTGAGAATATGTTCTGCATACAAGCCACAGAGTAGGCGCAAAATTAATTGTGTATACAAAGTTTTATAGACATACTAAAAATTTGATTGATTTGAATTCAAAAGGACAGAAGATGAATGCATAGGGAAGAACATATTTGTGGCCTAATAAAACTTAAATAAGATGGTATGATGAATAACATCAATAAAAGCTTTTTCCTTTTTTTGATTGATTACTTCTTCAAAGGTTTAAGAGCAGGGCAATAAAAGAAGCAGGTGAGGAGGGTCACTATGCTTAAAAACTGTAACGTATTTCAGAAAAACAATCTTTTTCTTTTCACAAAAAAGCCAGAACACGAAATTCAGGTGGAGGAATTAGTACTGCAATATTTAACTGTAACTGACATGGAAGGGCATAGCATGAGATGTTAGGGAGGTTGAAAACGGTCAGTGATGAAACATTAAACATCCATCAACTGAAACTGATAACAAATGGGTGAAAATCTGGAGAACAGGTGGAAAGGAAAGGGGAATAGTAATGAGGAAGGCATATAATGTTGATATAGGGGAGACAGTGCAATTTTTTTTAAATGATTATATCCCAATAGAAGGAAGCAGAATGAGGACCAGAAATAAAATAAAAAGAGGGTGAATTCTCAAAATATGTGGACTAATTTTGCAAAAATGTTGCATTTAATTTTAAATGAGGCTTCAGAAGCTGCTCAGAGGCAGGAAGGTAAGACAAGCCGAGGTGAATTCTAATGAAAAAGAAGAATAAAATGTTCTATTGCCTGCAGGTTGAAAACTTCAATAAATATCCAGACAATTTGATGGCAGAACAACCAGCCAAATTAATCTAAAAAGAGAAATCAAAAACAGAGACACCTACAGTAATTGTACTTGCCAACTTTATGTCAATGGTAGGTAGAGTCAGCCTACATTTTCATTTGTAATGTTAATGTATAACATCTGTATGGTATTCTTTGGAAATTATCACAGCTGTGGTTTTAAAAAGCCAACACTGCCTTTATTAGAATGTGTTTGAGTGAAATTTCTTCCTATTAAGTGTTTTAAAAACATTGGCTGAAAACAAACTAACTAGCTAACCAAACTAGCGTATATGGGATGTATTAATTCCAAACTTTTGATTTGTGTCATGACCTTAAAAAATAATTACTCTAATGGTTCATTGCTACGTACTAGGAAATGTTTTGGTGCTAATCCTCAAATGTTATAGCACAGTAAGCTAGTTAGCTTTGTGACTATGTTTGGTTAGCATTGTGAGAAATGCTAAGAAATTTTTACTATTACATAAAATCCTCCTGATGCTAGCATTACTAACTTTTTGGTGTTTTACTGCCTCTGAAAGCTCTACAGATTTGTCTGCTGAATGTAAACTTTGGTGATAAAAGAGGCAGATTTAAAGGTATTGTATTGTCAAGAAGATGCGCATATAATAAAACCGTAAGAAGAGATAAAACGCAAACTTTGTAGAGGGCATAAAGAAGGCTGAAAGAGCTATATGGAAAAGTATTCAGTGTGACAAAGTAAGACACTGGGGAAGGAAAAGAAGAGAAAGGGGATATGTGTACATTTTTTTTACATCTTTACTCATTTTCTCAGGTCTATAGACTCATTTGTGTTGGCACTCAAAAGATATTAGTATTGAGTAACAGGGGACAAGTTGGAAGAAAATGATGAGGGAACAGATGAAAAGAGACAGACCAGAGGGTAAAATAAAGAAAGCCTTGTTGGGCTGTGACTGCAGACAAATAGGGGAGTACGAAGCAATGGAGAAAGAGGGAAACAAGGAAAATTGGTACCATATATGAAAGGTTAAAGTAATCTGTTTAAAGTGATCTCATGGTCTAGGAGGGCAAATGGCTTACGGGAACTTGAGTTAAGGGGGGGGGATATAATAATTTTATGAGAAAAACCCAACAAAATCTGATTAGATCATTTTAGAAATTACAAATTAGTCAGTTTGGACCTCTCTTACTGGCTTATCTATGTTTTGTTTCTCTTTCTTATGTAACTGTGAACAAAAAGAAAAAGAAAAAAATTTGTTCACACACAGGAACAATAGAAAATCACTTCAGGATTTCTGAAATTATGAGTAGTTTAATTATAGCACGATCGGGCCTTGTTAATAGCACATTCATGCATAATTATGCCATAATTTGTATGTTCTGGCAGCAAATATAAACAGAGTCAAGAACAAATGAAAAAAAAGATTATTTGCACTTGTAAACAGGAAGCTGTAATGTTTTGTAAAAAACAACTGAAATATATCAAATCAAATCATTGAGGAAAATATCTTTAGCATAAACAGAATATGAATCAATCAATTTTAATTCAACCAGATTCAATAAAATGTTAGAATTTTCATTACATATAAACTTTCGGTGTAATTTTGTTACATAAGTACAATATAAAATGTTAAAGTCTTATCATTTTAGGTGTAACGTGTACAAATGTTTAACAGGCTACATGGCCTCGCCTGCAAGTGATTTACTTGGCCTCTCTTACAAATCATAGACTTTTATTGAGGCAGCTCCTAAAATCTCTCCGCAAAGAGGATGCAAAACCAAAAAGAGAGGTTTATGAAGCACTTTACGTCCTTGAGACTACATATGAATGTGGGACTGTCATGTATGCATACAGATTTATGTTTTAAATTTTGTTTAAATTTTGTTTTTTCTGTCCCTGTGTGTTTTTGAGTTGAAACACAAATCTCTGAGTTATTCTGTGCACGCTCATACTGTTCAAACAAGCTTTCGTCTTTTCACCCAGTGCAACATGGGAATGCAGTTCTTCCAACTGCCCAATGTCTTGACTACCTTTATCACCTTGTGTTGATTACTGGAATATTTATTTGCATAGACTGTTCAAATTGTATTTATGTCCATTTGTGCCATTTCATCATTGCCTTTTTGTCTTTAACTTTTCATCTGATTGTCTAACCAAACGTAGATAGAGACTGTTCACCCTAAGGGCATGGTGTCTGCCAAAGGGTGAGGTATATCATTGCAGTAATTCTGACAGTGAAACAAAAGAAATAAAAGACTGACATTCTTACCAGAACATTTCAGAAACTAATGAGTGTCTGCGGGGAATGTAAAGCAAAGGCTGGGTTTTCATTGCTTGTACTTATCATTGAATTTCTGCTCATGTGATATCTGTTGCAGATATTAAATATTTTTCATAAGTCTAACCTCTAAGCTAAATTGCCCTCATGTGACAGTGGCTCTCTGCACTAAATACATTTGAGTTTATATTTCAAATCTTGCCTTAATATTGATTTTCAGTCTTCTCAAAGTGTTGAAATATCGAATACATATAACTGGAGATAACATTCTTCTGTTTAAAACCAGATGTATAGTTGAGATTATTTAAGAGGGATTTGATTTTATTTAGAAAAATTAATGGTGTATAAAGTGGTCTACGTAGGGAGTTTTTACAGTGAACTTTTGGAACTGGATGGATGCTTTGATAATTTAAAACAAGAAAAATACATTTGCATTAAGCATTATTGTTACTTTAAAATAAACTGCAGTTGGTCAAAGGATTGTGGTACTGTAGGAAAGGGAGGAAAGATGGTTTTTAGTACTGTTCTTCACATTAAAGGTTAAAATGTGGGTCGCAAAAGTTGAGCTGGAATTGCTATAATTGGTGCTTGTAGGCTAACCGGTGCACAAGGAATTGGACAGAAATGCAGACAGCAGCGCCAAAATGAATGCATTTAGTGATTTATTTAACAAAAAAAGTGTTAAGGCAGGCTTTGGAGAAAAAAAATGGACAGTCCAAATGAGCAAATTGTACCAACTGTGCAAATTAAAAGAGACCTTAAATTAAAACTGCTACTGAGCATTTATCACACTCTAATTACTGTGTGTGATGCTGCATAGTTTAAGAATTATATAGACATACACAAAAAATATTATTTTAGCAGTATTGTGTAATTTAGTATGTCTTTGGTGCATTCCTTGGATTTCCTTCTAGTAATCTTTTTGTAAGCTGCTCTTTCCACAATTCCTTGTTTACTGTTGTCAGTGTTTTTATGGTTTCAGGGTTCCCTAACTCTGTCTTTAACATCACAACGCTATGAACTATGGGTAATTCCCTCAGGCAAAGTTTGCAGGAAAAACAGACTTGGGGAAAGTGAGCTAAAATGAATGCAATGAAGACGTCATGCACTTGACATTTTGAAGGTGGGACAGCCCTAAGCACTCAGTCTTAGTGGGAGTGTGTGTCTAAGTCCATGAGTATGAATTAAGCTTGGGTCTTATTCTCCTCTCCCTCTCTCCTCTCTTCCTCCTTGTCAAACACTTCTTGCAGACGCTCTTTCTTCCCATGTCTCTAGATTGTTTACATCATTTGTTGGCATCAACCTACCAACTAGCTCCTGCCAGCCCTGCATTCTGAACTGGCATGTATTGGATTTAGTGCATGAGAATAAGATATATAAATAGCATCTGTTAACTTGGTTTAGTACTAAATAGCTGGTTAAGAGAATGGGATTTATTTTTTTAGCTTTGCATAATGGGCTATAACATACCATAACAAGAAACAGTGAATTTTTAAAAGAATTTTGGCTGATTAGGGTATGGAAATAGACGTGGATGTGGAGGCAGATCATCTGTGTAAATTCACTCTATAGAACCCTGACATAAAACCAACCATTTATAACATTTAACTTTTTTGTTCTGGGAATTATGTGGAAAATTTGCCACCACACCATGCCAACGTTGATATAGACATGCCACAACCCAGTGTAGTATAATTATGTGAGTATGTGTCAGTCATTATGATGGAGCAGATGAAATCACTCTAAAACAATTGTGTGTATGTGTGTGTGTGGGCAGGAGAATGGGCAATACTGGAGGCTAGTAATAATGATGATGAACATTACATCAGCTATACAGTCACACATGACAGCTTCTATGACTGATACATTAGAGTATGAGCTGTTACTGACAGCTGATGCAAATTAGTCACTTGAAGTAAATCATAAACTGGCAAATTTAATAAAACATCTCAAATGAATTACATGCATATAAGGTCATAGGCCCTTTTTTCAATTTTGCCCTGTTTAATATTATAATTACATGATCCATTTATCTCTAACTGGATGTGAAAATCAACATTCATCTACACAAAGTAATTGTACAACATTTGTTTAGAGGCAAAGCTTATGTAACTATAAAACATAACTCATACCAGTCAGATGTGACCCTCTCGTGGTGTGCATTGGGCTTTCCTTATCTGCCACGCAGTGTTTTAAAATGAATGCCATTTATAGAGTAACTCCTAAAGGTCACATGTTTACACTCCAAACTACTTAATAAATACTCTTTGTGCTATACAAGATTGACGTCAGCTAAATGTAGGTGATTCAGCATTAAGAGTAAAAGTTATTTGTAGTCAAACCTTAGATAAAAGAGGATCAATGCAGTCAATCCAATCAATCCAGGTCCCCACTCTGACTTCCATTCACGAGCTCTGGGTAGTGACCAAAAGGACAAGATCAGAGATACGAGCAGCAGAATGGAGCTTTGTTCGAAAGGTGGCTGGTCTCTTCCTTAGACATCGAATGAGGAGTTCAGTAATCCGAGTGATGCACAGGTAGACCTGCTACTCCTCCACATCGAAAGGAGCCAGTTGAGGTGGCTGACTCCTGGGTGAGTTGTTCCAGGCATGTGCTACCAGAGCAGACCCAGGACATGCTGGAGAGATTATATCTCTCAACTGGCCTGGGAATGCTTCGGTGTTGGAAGCTGGAGGAGATGGCTATGGGCCTCTCTGCTTAGGCTGCTACTTCACAACCCGGCCCGACATAAATGAAAGAAAATGGATTGATGGAGTACCTTAACATAATGAACTATGAGCTGAGATAGCTTGCTGTTGTAGCAATATATTTATGAGAAAAAAATTTCACAGAAACGGCATGCTGAAACATACTCGGAAAACTGAGGTTTATTATGAAGCAGCTTTTGGAAGTAACTGTAGGATTATGCAGTTATGAGGATGACACACAGAAAAAAGTATTTGTCTCTTAATTGTTGTCGTCTAGAAGCACTTTTTCTTTAAGTAAATCTAAGGACTTTCTTGATTCTTCTTCTTTCTTTCTTTTTTTTCTTTTGTGTAGAGAAGACTGTCAAGACTCTTGCCCACTGGTCGTAAGGGTATTACTCTAATTTGAAGCAAAAAAGGCTTAACTGAAATGCCATTACCTACCCACAGGCTGACTCATTTCATTTTAAATCTCGACTAATGATAGTTCATCTGCTGTAAAAGAAAGACATTCACCATGATTTTAGAGTGGAATAGGTGCTGGAAATTTAAACTGAAACCTAAGGTTACTGAATATTACTAATATTGTATATTACCTTGTTAGTGATTACGTAGCAATTGTTATATACAGTGGGTCAGCCACCGATTGTGCAAGTTCCCCCACCTAAAATGATGACAGAGGTCAGTAATTTGCACCAGAGGTACACTTCAACTGTGAGAGACAGAATGTGAAAAAAAAATCCATGAATCCACATGGTAGGATTTGTAAAGAATTTATTCGTAAATCAGGGTGGAAAATAAGTATTTGGTCAATAACAAAAATACAACTCAATACTTTGTAACATAACCTTTGTTGGCAATAACAGAGGTCAAACGTTTACTATAGGTCTTTACCAGGTTTGCACACACAGTAGCTGGTATTTTGGCCCATTCCTCCATGCAGATCTTCTCGAGAGCAGTGATGTTTTGGGGCTGTCGCCGAGCAACACGGACTTTCAACTCCCGCCACAGATTTTCTATGGGGTTGAGGTCTGGAGACTGGCTAGGCCACTCCAGGACTTTCAAATGCTTCTTACGGAGCCACTCCTTTGTTGCCCGGGCGGTGTGTTTTGGATCATTGTCATGTTGGAAGACCCAGCCTCGTTTCATCTTCAAAGTTCTCACTGATGGAAGGAGGTTTTGGCTCAAAATCTCACGATACATGGCCCCATTCATTCTGTCCTTAACACGGATCAGTCGTCCTGTCCCCTTGGCAGAAAAACAGCCCCATAGCATGATGTTTCCACCCCCATGCTTCACAGTAGGTATGGTGTTCTTGGGATGCAACTCAGTATTCTTCTTCCTCCAAACACGACGAGTTGAGTTTATACCAAAAAGTTCTACTTTGGTTTCATCTGACCACATGACATTCTCCCAATCCTCTGCTGTATCATCCATGTGCTCTCTGGCAAACTTCAGACGGGCCTGGACATGCACTGGCTTCAGCAGGGGAACACGTCTGGCACTGCGGGATTTGATTCCCTGCCGTTGTAGTGTGTTACTGATGGTGACCTTTGTTACTTTGGTCCCAGCTCTCTGCAGGTCATTCACCAGGTCCCCCCGTGTGGTTCTGGGATCTTTGCTCACCGTTCTCATGATCATTTTGACCCCACGGGATGAGATCTTGCGTGGAGCCCCAGATCGAGGGAGATTATCAGTGGTCTTGTATGTCTTCCATTTTCTGATGATTGCTCCCACAGTTGATTTTTTCACACCAAGCTGCTTGCCTATTGTAGATTCACTCTTCCCAGTCTGGTGCAGGTCTACAATACTTTTCCTGGTGTCCTTCGAAAGCTCTTTGGTCTTGGCCATGGCGGAGTTTGGAGTCTGACTGTTTGAGGCTGTGGACAGGTGTCTTTTATACAGATGATGAGTTCAAACAGGTGCCATTCATACAGGTAACGAGTGGGGGACAGAAAAGCTTCTTACAGAAGACGTTACAGGTCTGTGAGAGCCAGAGATTTTCCTTGTTTGAGGTGACCAAATACTTATTTTCCACCCTGATTTACGAATAAATTCTTTACAAATCCTACCATGTGGATTCATGGATTTTTTTTCACATTCTGTCTCTCACAGTTGAAGTGTACCTCTGGTGCAAATTACTGACCTCTGTCATTATTTTAAGTGGGGGAACTTGCACAATCGGTGGCTGACTAAATACCTTTTTGCCTCACTGTAAGCCGACTTTTAGTTCAGAAGAATTTCTACTTATTAGCTTTGATGAATCACATCACATCACATCACATCACATCACGCAGGACCTGTCATGGTCCTGTCACATCAACACTGTGGTGAAAAAGGCCCGACAGCGTCTCTACCACCTCAGACGCTTGAGAGACTTCCAACTGCCCTCCAAGGTGCTCAGGAACTTTTACTCGTGCACCATAGAGAGCATCCTGGCGGGAAACATCTTAACCTGGTTCGGGAACAGCACCATGCAGGACAGACGAGCTCTACAGAGGGTTGTGCGGTCAGCTGAGCGCACCATCCGCTCCGAGCTCCCTGACCTGCACTCAATCTACAGCAGGCGGTGCTGGACCAAGGCCAGGAAGATCGTGAAGGACCTCAGCCATCCCAACAACAGACTGTTCTCTCTGCTGAGGTCAGGAAAACGATTCCGCTCCCTGAAGACCAACACAGAGAGACTGAGGAGGAGCTTCTTCCCGCAGGCGATACGGTCTCTCAATCACACCACCACACAGTACTGACCCACATATACAGTTCTTACACACACACTGGACTTTCTGGACTTTGGTTTTGCACAACACTGGTCACTATATTCTTCATTTCCGGTTAATACTTGTACAGCTGCTGTTATTGTGTATATATTTATTTATATTTAGATTTCTTCATACATTCTTATATAGTTCTATATTGTGTATTTTGTTGTACAGTTATTTTATTTTCAACTTTAATTTATATATTTTATCTTATTCTTCCCAGTTAAATTTACCCTTCATTCTAATTTGTGTTGTACAGTTATTTCATTTTTAACCTTAATTTATATTTTATTCCTTCCTAGTTAAATTTACCCTTTTTAATTTTTCATATTTATTTCCTATCTTATTCATAGCCTTTTCCTTTTTTGTTTTCTTTAGGTCACGAGCAGTTGTCCAAGCATTTCACTACATATCGTACTGTGTATGACTGTGTACGTGACAAATAAAAATTTGAATTTGAATTTGAATTTGATTTGAAGAGCATTACTCATTAGAAGAGCTCACGTTCCTGAGTGGAATGAAATATCTCAGTGTAATTTACTTCTTGTTGGATGAACTAAAAAATCTAATACAAAAAAGAATCAAATACAGTAATAAACATGTCATAAAATAATGATAATAATGATAATGTCAAAGTGGAGTGTTTAACAGACTTCAGTAAAACATGTCTGCTATTGGAAGCTTTTGATTTTAAATGTTAGATATTTTTAATTCTATTGATCATTGACATTTTATTTTTGGAACTGTTGTTTGGAGCTATTTTTTCTAATTAGAATTGGCATCAAATTGGCAGTACTGTCACAGCACTACCTGAGAGTGTTTAAAAAAAAGAAAAAATGAAAAAAGAAACATTTTGTCCCTTTGTTTCTCTACTCTGGGTTTTCTCCACTTTTCTCAATCTCGTTTCTCTTGTTTCATTTTACAACTAATATATTAGCATCTGTCTTAAACATTATGTATGTATATTATATATACCTGGGGTCCCATTGTTTTTGGTCACGTCTCCAGATGACACTGACCCCTTTGAAGTGCCACTCTTGTTGTTGGAAAGCAGTGTGAAAAGAGAGGTTTGTAGTGGTAACATTAAAAGTAATTTCATGTCTCCAGAGAATGCAAGCTGTTCTCAAAAAGTGGATATCATTTCAAGCTTTGTGTTTTGAACTCAATATCAACTTAGAGACATTAAGGGGCATTTAATTCACGCATGGTGTGGGGTTTTTCTCCATGAACTGACTGTATTTGAGTGGATGTTGACAGAAGAATCGGAAACGGTTGCTCTGAAGGAGGCCAGTCTGACTGCTCTTCTCTTTGAGAACCTGGTAGATTTCAGGATTGATGCACTTAACAGTTTGTGTGTTTTGGGGTTCACATATTTACTGTTTTCTGTGTGTAGGTTGTGTGAATATATTGTCGTTAAGTTCCAGTTTGTAACTGTGTTTCATCATAAGAAACCATTTCAATTATTCTTTCATTTTTATTTAACTTTTGTTTTTCTGGGTTTGCACCAAAAGCCTCTAGTCTTATGGACCACCCCCCAAAAAAGTATTTTTAAAATACTTTAACAAACTTTACTTTTGTCTGAATCCTGAACTAAACCCAGGTTTGATTTAGCAGAAAATGACGTATGGTGTGAGGCATGATTTAGGCATTTGATTTAGTGGAAAATCAAACCTGAGCAGGTTTGATTTTAATGTATGTAAGCTATTTCAGTTTGGCATTTGGCCCATTTTTATGGAAATTATAGACAATTTTCCAGTCTAAATGGCAAATCATTTAAAAAAAAAGTTTAAATGTCGGGTTTGTTATGCATTTAAACTGTCCCAAAGGACAAATGCATGTGATATATTTATTTATGGCATTAAGAAAACTTGCATGAAACTTAAGAGAACTTGCAAATAAACTTAAAGAAAACTTAAATAAGGATGACATTATGGCCTCTAATGTGTTTGATATTTTAATTCCACTCAGGGATTCTTTAACAGCATAAAAACTCAATTTGATGCTTATTCAAGGTTCAAGGTTCAAGGTTCTTTATTTGTCACATGCATAGTTATACAAGTATAACACACAGTGAAATGTAGCCTGACACGCTCCTCGACATGTGCAAAATTTTTTTTTTTTTTTGGGGGGGGGGTGGGTAGAGGAAGAACATTATATATATATATATATATATATATATATATATATATATATATATATATACATACAGTATATACACTGGGTGAATGTGCAGTAGTAGCAGCAAGCAGGTGAATTCTGTACATTAATATGAATAGACATCTGACTATTTTACAGGATAGACAATATAAACATATTTAAAATTAAAGGAATTGAAATGTACATTGTGCCTTGGTTTAGTGTCTGGAAGAGTCCTGACTCAGTCAATTATAGATGATGTGAGAGGGCGGGTGTGTGTGTTTAGGGCACGGATGGCTTGGGGATAGAAGCTCCTCTTGAGTCTCTCTGTCCTTGCCCGGAAGATGCTGAACCTTCTACCAGATTGCAGAAGTTGGAACAGTTTGTTGCCAGGATGGGACGGGTCCTTCAGTATCTGCGCTGCTCTAGTCCGGCATCTCCTGGTGTAGGTGTCCTGAAGCGGGGGGAGAGCAATCCTGCAGCAGCGTTCTGCTGTACGGATCACTCTCTGGAGAGCTTTTTGGTCCTTCACACAGCTGTTCCCAAACCACGATGTCATGTTCTGTGTGAGGATGCTCTCCACAGCGCCTGTATAGAAAATCCTGAGGATCTTTGGAGAGACCCTGAACTTCCTCAGTTGTCGTAGGTGATACAGGCGCTGCCTAGCCTTTTTGGTCTGGACCTGAATGTGGGCAGCCCATGTCAGGTCTGAGGAGATGTGGACACCAAGATACTTGAAGGACTGCACCCTCTCCACTGGAGCTCCATTGATGATAATGGGCTTGTAGTCTCTGTGCTGACCCCTTCTGAAGTCCACCACCAGCTCCTTGGTCTTGCTGACGTTCAGCTGGAGGTGGTTGTCCTGGCACCACGATGCCAGATTCTTCACTTCTTCCATGTAGGCCGCCTCATCGTTGTTGGAGATGGCACCCAACACCACTGTGTCGCCAGCAAACTTCACAATGGTGTTGGAGCCATGGGTGGCCACACAGTCTGAAGTGTAGAGGGAGTAGAGCAGTGGCGAGAGGACACATCCCTGAGGTGCTCCTGTGTTGATGGAAAAGATATAAAGGAAAATATATTTTAAATTATAGTTAAATTATAGTTATTACCCTAGGCTTCAGTGTGCATAGTATTATTACTATTTAGAGTGGCATAAGACTAGAGTGGACAGATACTGGTTAAGTTATTATAAGAAACTAAGAATGGAAAAACAACATCCTTGTACTTTACCTGAATTATTCGATAGTTATTCAAAAAACAGACAAAGCGCGGACTGAAGGCAGAACTACATTCTCCCTGGACTGTTGTTGAGCTTCAGGCTGCTGGGAAATGAATAAATGAGGATGATCAGGAAAGCAAAACTGGACTTACCTGAATTCTCTGTCATATATGTGACAGAAGCCAGGCAGCACACTCAGCCATGGACAATGGTACAGTAAAAACTTAGCTATATATTTAATATAATTCAACAATATAATGTTGTTGTTTTTTTTACAATGTTCATGTTTATAAATGACAGTTTTAAAGATGATTTTAAAAAATAATAAAGGATAGGGGCTATGTTACTTACTTGCTCTTTGTCTTTTTACACTCTAGCTGTTGTTGTTGTTGTCATTGGGTTTTGTCTCTCTCTCTCTTGTAGCTTTTGTTGGGGGATTACTGTGAGACATAGACTACAGGGCTCTTGAATAGGCTGGTTCAGTAGGGGGAATTTGTTTCCAGGATTTTGCTCATCATTATCTGATACAATTCATGAATATTCTAACATAATAACCCTTGTACCCAGAGCCACTACGTACAGGGATAAATACAGGAATAATGTGGTTTGGTGAGTGTAACAGCAGTGCAGGCAGAGTAGACAAACTAAAAGCTCAACGAGTGAAAAGTAAATGAACTTTAAGTAAATATAACCTGTTGCTATGAAGAATGTCTTTAAAATAAACTAAAAAACACCCGAGCCTACTCACACTGTGACCTAGTAATACTGTATTTGGTGCAAATGAACTTGCCTGTATGTGTGCTGGTGGTTGTTTGTATTTTTGTTAAGGCTTGCTGTCAAAGAGTATGGCTGTATTGGAACTTCTATGAAAGTTTCTGTAAACTCATATAACACCAAAATATGCCAGGGAAAAATTTAGATTTTGTACACTCAGATGCTAAGGAAATATACATGGGTCAAACTGCGCGAGTGTTTTCACTGTCCAGTGATCTGTAGTCCAGCTCACAAACCTTAAGTAAAACGAATCGTAAAAAATGACAACATCTGCTCTAAACTATTTCTCATCTTTTGTAAACAGTAACAACAGTTGAAGCAGAGCTGCAGACAGGGCAGTCACTATTTGTCTGTCAGTGTTTTTGCCTATGCGAGATTATGTAAGCGTGGTATTATGTAAGAAAGGAAATTTTTATTTAAGAAAAGATGACAAAGAGGTAACATGACAGACTGAGAACCATAAAGGAGAGGGGAGGGGGACAGGACAACAGGAATCAGCAGAAGAAACACAGGGGAAAAATTTGTGCTGACAACATATACACATATAGGGAATGATATGTGGACATTTTAAATGTCACATTATTTTATTATGACTTTGCTACATGCATTACAGTAACAAGTAATAATAATATTAATACATAATAATTGAATACAAATTGAATACATGTACAATATTCCTGAGTAAGTATGCATTTTTGGAAAACAAAATAAACCTGTGCTCAAAAGATTTTCATTTGATATTTATTACTAAATATTTATTAAACAAATTTACTACACCTTAAAATGAATGCTACACATGTACTGCTCCACTTCACATAAAAAATATTAACTCTTTCACTCTTTATATGCTTTCAACATATATGTACAAACAGGGATGAATAATAAGAATAAGAATAACTTTATTTATCCCGAGGGAAATTCTTTTGTCATGTACAACCTCAAAGCAGCAGGAGAGACAGAGGAACAGATGAATAAGATATACAATATATACAATAAGAATAGTAGTATGCATTAATATACAGTAGGATAGTGCAAGACATAGTATCAAATAACTCTAACGAAGTAATACATATAACTACATCCTGGAGAATAAATAACGTAACTATCAGTGCAGGCGATTCTAGAACGTGACATACAAACCTCAGTGTCCCTTAAACCCCATAAAGAGAATAATAATTCCCCAAAGAGTTCCTGAAAACAGGCCTCAGCTCGGTGGCATCTAAAAGAGCAGGGCTACACAATGCCTTCATCCTACAATGAATTTCATTTTGATAGCCATTTGTCATCTGACAACTGGCTGTCATAATCAAAGTAATGACACGATTCCAAGTCGCATAACCAGCTGTGTTGAAAATATTTCCTCCAAACATCTGTCCCCATGAACACACCACTGAACATCAAACGTACACATTTGTCCTGGCAGTAAATTAAAGTACACTTCTAGTTGAAATTATGAAGAGTGAGAGAAAGCTGTGAGCAGCATGCACTCTCACTCTACTGACTCATAAACTCTTTTATGCACAGCTGAGTTGGCTTTTACACACGGCGACGGTTGTTCCTACATGCTGTTGTACTGAAGCATGTAAAAGATCAAAAATCTGAATGACACAAACCAGTTACGATGCCTCAAAAGTAAAAGTAGGGTGAAAATTTAAGCCTCACTCTCCTATATGAGAGTTAAAAATGCATTATTGTTTTTCCTTACAAATGTCTTACAAAAATGAAGGTAGGAAGCCAGTCATGTATATCTATGTAAGAACAATCTTTCTTCTTGTGGGGCAAGTAATATGCAATCCGTCTCTCACAATTTATACTGCTGTTGTGGGTCAATCACCATGGCATACACTGCATGGGTATGCAGGTACATGTCTCTGTGGTTTTATGTACATGCGTATGTGTGCGTGTGCTGTCTTCTTAGGCCTGAGGGGCGGCAGGCAGAATGACAGAAAAGAAGATAAGCTGCGGTGACCTCCCTCGTCTTCTCCTCTTCTATAACTATTTAACCTTCCTGTCTGACCCATGGGACATGTGTTTGCTATGCTGTGCACTTGGCAGTGAGAGCGTTCTAACAAATTTAAGCTGCAGATGCTGCAGGTGGAACAGAGACTTATGAAAGAGTTGTGCTTGTGTGTTGCTTGGTGACAGATGTGATGTGTTTCCAAAGAGTGAATTCAAAGAAGTCTTTTCAAGGATGTTGTATGACTTGTCTCCAGGAAAAATAGCACATGTAAAGGTGCTTCTCTCTTTTAAAAAAAAAAAAAAGGGTGTTACATCAATCAATTCAGGCATATTTAGTTACATAAAAAAGCATTACTTTGACTTTAAAAATATTATTTCTAAAGTGTTTAAAGCATTGACTTGATGTAAATGCTATTGCAATTTGGGACAAAAATGCATCCAAGTCTCATGCACGTGTGATAAATGTGAATTATCAGGTAAAGATCTTGGGATTTAATTAGCAGGTTACCCTCAACACCTTTTTATGAAATAAGCATGAACAAACTATTGTGTATAAGTGTAAGACCTTTGATAAATGAGGCCCTAACACGTGTTTGTTTTTCAGGGAAAATTGCTCACATGTAGTTACAATTAGTGAAAAACATGCAAAAAAAATACAAATAAAAACTGTTTTTGCTATCTTTTGTCCAGTTCTTGACCAATAAGGAGCTGAAGGCAGGCCACATAATGTAGTTAATTATCTAACTGATTTGTCATAAGCTTGGCATGGTGGCAAACCAGCTGCCTGAGTCACTATTTTCATGGATGTCAACAAGATTAAGCAAATTACATTTGAAATTTTATTTCGAGGGGAAAGCCCTAGAAGTGTTCTGGGAATAACTGGAAGTCACTTTTATTTATTATTTTATTTTTCATGCCGTTATAATACGATATTGGTTTTATAACATAAGCAAGAGGAGACAGGTGGCAGAGTTACCTATGTATTACTGTTACCTCTTGTTTCTACAGTATCGGCATCAGGTGGGATGCACTGGATCATTTGTTACTGTTCCTCTATCTTCACCTACTCAACAACAATCGTGCCATTATTGCTGCGAGGAGGAAGCAAAGAGTTTCGTGAGTTGCCTGAAGCCAAATCTCAGTCTCCCTTTTACATTCTTTTCACTTTCTTTCTTTCTTTGCACCCCCTTACTGCCCTTCGCACTACCTCATTCTCCACATCTAATTATTTGGTTCCATATTTCATGTAGTTTAACACTGAAAATATTCACAAGCATCTGATATTAAAACATATAGATCTACATTTAAGCACCAACATACACTTCAGTTTTTCTCGCACACCACGTGTCAGCACAGCTAGGAAATCCTGGTAAATGATGCATCAACTCTTGTACTCTGCACGAGTGTCTTTACGTTCAGTGGATTACTTGCTATCATGAATGTGGGCTCCTGCTGGTTTTCTTAACTACATCACATGCTGGGCAACACTTTGTGATTAATATACTTCTTTGGGCTTGTTCCTGTCTTTGTACGCCACCCTTTTTCCCCAGCATGAATTTCTTTCTCATACATAAGCTTTTAAAAGTGTGTGTGTGTGTGTGTGTGTGTGTGTGTGTGTGTGTGTGTGTGTGTGTGTGTGTGTGTGTGTGTGTGTAATGGTTTGTGAGAGTGTTTTTTTGCAACACATTTGTTGCATTCAGCTTTGGATGTACAAAAAGGTTCATGTCTGAGTTTGTCTGGGGTCTTATTGAACTAACCATCAGATAGTGTTGCAGGAAGGTTTGGCACACTTATCGAGGAAAATATTATCGAGGACACTTGGGGTTCACAGAAGGAAAGAAGTAATGGAGTTCACTGGCCTGTCCACACACATAACAGTCTGAATATATCTGCACTTCCATCTGTCTAGGACAAACACCGACATAATCTATTCCTTAGTATTTTATCCATCAAAACCAAAATGACTTTCCTCGACCCTTATTGTAACCAAATTGTAATTGTAATCTCTGCCGTAAAACCAGATGTTATCTCTCGGACATGGTTTTTAAGATGTCACAAAGTGAGGACTGGCCAAAATGTCCTCATTTGTCTATTTGTGCACATAGTCTGTGTGAAAGATGCCATCTGGTCTGCAAACACTTGCCAACTACAAGCCAAATAGTAGTGAAAATTAAATATATTATTCTCTGTCTCCAATTTGTGTTGCAACTTTTTAAGTTTCACCAATGCTCAGTGAGCAGTTGTGTGTTTGCAGAGAGGTGCCTTCAATGCAACCATGGGAATTGGAATGCACATTTTTCCACTGGTTGCCAGGTGTTTGCTGACGGTCTCTAGGCCTTTGCAACTCGAAACTTAGCTTGCCAAGTATTTTGAAAATGATCTCTCAGGCTATAATAATTCAACTATAAATGCATTTTTGATATAAATTAGTCTAATTAAAACTTTCTGAGTTCTTTTTTTAAAACATAATCCTCAGTAGGCGTCATCATATATGTATTAGTCATCAGTTTCAATATAAACGATCTACATCTTTCCCACATTTTCATGAACTGACGTTGTTGAAATGAGTCATGCATCCCTGACAAATATTCTCTTTTTATGTACTTATATTTATATCTCTTACCTCAAGGGGTAAGAAGCTATCAAGTCCAAATTCTAAGTCAGCTATATTTATATAACACTTTGGCTTGCCAAATGGAGCTTTACAAAATTTACCACAAATTGTGTTCACAAGAAACATTGCCAGAGCATATGTGTATGTGACCGCGCATACGCTTTGCTAAACCGAGTCTCTTATGTGCCGCTTCAGCAGACAGCAGAAGTGTGCTGTTTTACAAGTTCCCTTTTAGCTGCATATGTAACTCATTTACATGCTTTCCTATAACTATAATTGACTGGTAATTCTTTTTTGAGAGTTATTTTGCTTATGTGTGCAGGTTACTTAAGAGTGAAAATAATCAGGATATATTATTGACTTTGAAAGACAATGACTTGATACTAAATCTTAAAATACACATTTGGTAACATTCTGTAGCTCTTGTTAAAACTTCATTCAAGTGGAAACTTTGAATTAGCATGCTATGTGACTAATTTGACTTGGAGGTCTCACAGGAGTATCAGTCAGAGAACCTGGCTCACTTCCATCTAAAGGACCTGGCTCACCAAACAAACTCCTTTCCCTCAGCTTTTCACACAGAAGGAATTTAACCTAATTATATTATATTTATATTTAGTAACAAATGAGTGCACTCAGTTGCTGCAGTTATAAAACCCGAATAGAATTTTATTCTTTAAATCTTCTTTAGGAAAAATCTTTACATGGTGTGTGGCACCCAGCCATTTTAGAACATTTTAGAACCTTTTTCAACTTAAGAAAATCTAAATTTTCCTAACAGAATACAAAAGGGAAAAAAAAAAGAAAGTGTTAAAGAATTTGGGCATTCTTTTCCTCCTGCAAATGCACCAATGGGTCCTCTGCGTTTATGGTAAAATACTAATTATAAATATGAATTTACAGACAGTAACAGAATAACCATTTTTCCAGTTTTACAGTTGCAAGTGTAGGATTAAACTAACTTTCCAAAAGTTCCCCTGTTTGGAAATACATTTTCGTGTCAACACGGAGAACTATGTGCTGGCTCATTGTTGGAAGTGCCTAAGATGGAGAGAGTGAAAGGTGGATGTCAGATGGAGTTTACAAAGGCTGCTGTCATCCACTGTTCCAACTCAGTGGAAGCAGTCTCTTTGAATTGGCCAACACCTGGCCCCACTTGCTCATAACCAAACATAAGCTCTGAAGATAGGAGTGAGAAGTGCCACATCAAACAAATATCATAACAATCATAACATTTTTACCCATTATGTGACTTGTATGGCTCTTTTTTAATTTTAGAGATGATGTGTGGCTTTGATGGCAGTTTTGGTCAGTGGCATATACTTACATCCACATCCAATCCGTGCAGAATTTATTGAATTATTTTCTAGATATAAAACAGCCAGACTTTATATGAACATGCTTTTTCTTAAAATCTAATGGGTATGTGAGAAAAGTAAAAAAACAAAAAAAAAAAAACAAACATCTCCATATAATAATGGCAATGTTAGATTATTTCATTTTGGTTCTTCTTTTCTAGAACAATTAAACGAGCTCAACAACTTGTAACATATTACAAGCTGTCCCAAGAGGATTAAACCTGGAATTCCCTCTACCAGCACAAGTATTTCAAAGTTTTTGTGTAACAAACAAAAAAAACCTGAACATCTCATGAAATAAAAGAGGACAGGTAATGTTTTACTGTGATGTTGTAATTGCTTAGAGAACTTGTTACATGCATCAAAGAGACAACACATCAGTCCAACATAATACAAGGAAAGCGCAAATTATTGGGCATTTTGAATGCAGGAGCTGGTAGAATTGAAATAGTAATTAGCTTGAGGATGCAATAAATATCAACAGAGCATTTATGTATTTGTTCATTCTTTGGCTCATTCTTAAAGTAGTGGGGCACAGATGCACAGGTATATTCTCTGTCTCTTTGATCGGATGAACCCACTCACTTGGTTTGAATACATATTATTCAGAGTTTCTATGAAAACTGCTAATTCAGACTAACTTTCCTACACAACATATCAGAGAACATATGATTAAGCTCTCATGTGGACAATTAATGATTCAGAAATTTAGCAATGTGTTCCACTTTACTCCATTTTGTTTTCTGTATAAACAAGTCCAATTCGTTGCTCACTAAGCTGCCTTATGTTCCTTTTGTATGCCCATCCTTGCTCTGACATCTTACTCATTGTTTTTACTTTCTCCTGATTCCCTCTTCCACCCCTATCTTCCCATCCTTAATTTGATTTTATTTGTTCTTCTGATCAACCCCTCCCACAACCCATCTCACTCTATTTTAGTTAATCATTTTGATTGACTCGATCAATATGAGGAAGTGGGGTTGCACAACAAAGCATTTCTTCTGTGAGCTCACTGCCTCAGCACAAATTCAACAAACTCTAAACGGCTTAGGAATCATATTTTATAACAGTGTGCAGATACAGAACGGAAGAAGGAAAGGCGTGTCACATGTTACTGACTTTTGATGTTTCGTAACATATGGACCAAAAATACCATTATTTTTTGGGCTGTTGCAATTGTGCACTGTTTGTAGAAAATGTGATTTAAAAAAGAAATAGCTGAAACTTGCAGCTTTAATAGACATGCTATTAGAATGGGCACATGTATAATTCCATATATAGAATTTTATTTGTAGAGACTACAGATACTGTCCTTCTAGTGTAGTAAGTTATATGACTTATGTGATGTGTCACTAGCTTAAGTACCGTCTTTACAGAGGAACATGAATAATATTTCACAATTTACATGACAAAGAAAATGAAGCAAATAAAATGACCTAACCTACCTTGGACAAACCAATATCTTAATGTCTGAATGAAGAGCAGACGTGTGTACTTCAGATGCACTAATCGTTCCATTGTAAGCTGGTGTAGAAGTAGTAGTTAGTGTATGAAGCACATACCAAGTAATCCTTTTGTGCATTTCAGCAGAAATGTTGGTAATACCTCTTCTAAAAGTGGAGTCTTTGAATTTCATGGATTTTAAACTGTTTGACATGCTTAATTTAAGAAGAACCAAGTGTGACAAATTTTCTTATTATTTTACCTTTAATTGGATGTCCACATGAATTCCTCAAAGCATTTCAACTGTTTTCTTTTCAGCTATAACATCAGGTATACAATTACTGAATGCTGAAAATCAATAATAGCAACAACAATAATCCAACAAGGAAACAAGCAGTAACATGTTTGGACAGATTTTTAGCAACACTACTTTGCTTACATTTGATTATACCTCAGAAAGAAGTATCACCTCACTTGGTGTTATTCATATTGTGAACCTCATATAAAAAGAGACAGACGCAGTTGGGTCGAGAATGAAAACAGACATCTGGACAGAGAAATTTAAATCTTTTTTTTTCACCCTGTCAGAGCATTGGATTAGGGGAATGCACAGACGGAGTCAGACCCAGAGCCCAAAGACCAATGCTGCAGAGGTGTTTGAAGGATGCTGTTATCAAACAATCCAACTAGCAGTACTTGCAAAGCATACTGGCCTTTAATCTATGGGTGACTCCATGAACAATGATCTAAATATTTGATTTTTCAAAGAATTAACATTGTATGTGTGTGTGTTTTACTATATACTTTATAAATAACAGTAATAATCGTATCCCTATTGTAATTTGTTGCTGTTTATTTATCTGTTGTATTTGTAGAACAGAAAGGTTTCACAGCGTTTCATCTTGTTTTCGTGTACTTTCTGAATTCTCCATCTGATGTTTGCTTGTGCAGCATCTGGCTGGATGGCAGCTGCATCTTTATAATTCATATGTAATTTAGCTGTGTTTTCAAAGCCTTGTTCCTGGTGGAATTTCCCAGTGTTTGTTGTCAAGTATCAACCTCTTATAATGGAAATGTCCCCTTAGGTATGTTGACACTGTGTGACCAAGGGAGAACAAGAAAACATGAAGGACTTTTCTTCTTCACTCGTTTACGCTCTCATTATATGCCGGCAAAATACCCTTCAAAAGGTAAGAAGGGGGTTAAAAGGGGAGAGACGAAAACCAGGAAGAAAGAGAATATAAATGAGAAGGAAAGAAATTAAGCCACAGGAGGTAGAGAGAGGTATACACAAGGGGAAGGGGAAGTAAAAAAGGATGAAGCACTAACTGCAGTGGCGAGCAGGTTGTTGGCTGAGCTCCAATGAGCTCATTGAAGAAGACCCTGCTGTCAGCTTCTATCACTGTGACAGACAGAAGTCCTGCCACTTGGGGGCCTGCTAAGACACATGCATATACACATGCACACACACATGCAGCTGAACACCAGAGGGCAACCTCCAGAGCGGAAAAATGAAGCCAACAAGGACGACAAAAACCGCAGTTCCTCAAGGTTCCACTTGAGGCTGTCTCCAAAAGGAACTGAATCCCATATTAAAATGCCCGCATGAAATTGCAGCATCAAAAAGCATGTTTACAGCCTGATACTAAAAACAGTTTTGGCCTCTAAGGATAGTTTCCCCTTCAGAACAACTCTGAGTGGGGTGAACTTCTGTTTGCAATTTATCCCCCTGTTATCTGAAGTTAGGGACAGGCGTCCTGACACAGGTATGCAGAGCAGCTCACCACCTACTAGGCCTCATCCATTCCTTTGAGTCATGAAACTGGGCCTCTTCACTCTGTACCTGTGCTGCTGGTGTGTTTTGCACCAAGTCTATGCTAAATTCAAAACAAATGTAGAGAGAGGTGGTACAATATGGACATACTGTTTGTGCAATTTAAGAAACAAACATAAAAAGAGTATAGAGCAAATACATCCATAATAGAGACAGTCAAGCATGCATATGTATACTGGGGTCAAAAATTATGCTTAGATGCATACATACTGTATAATATAGCCTCACACATAGGCGTACAGTGCACACAAACACACACAAATTATGACAGCATACACACTGTTACACATTCAAAAATTCAAACACTATTGTGCACATATACTACACTGAATTATACTTGGGCAATACCTACTCTCTTATCCTTATATTACGTTTACATGCACAATATTTTTTTAACCTTAACTCTAAAGGAAAGGAAAAGTCAAATTTTAAAAAAGCTGTAATAAGTGTAAGTAAAGAGTAAAAGAAAATGAGCACAAGCTTAGATCTGCATGTATATGAAAACACTAACAAACAGAACACATGGAGAAAAACACTAATTTGCTCAATCATTCAAGGATGTCTGTCTTGCAGCTTGATAAGACACACTGCTTCTGCTTTCCCCTGTGTGAAATATGATCCCACAAAAGCCATTTGTCTCTGTAAATTTGTGTGAGTAAATGACATATGTTGCTTTCTTCCTCTCCTCTTTGTTTCTTATAATTTGGACACCTCTGACCTGCCATGTTCCAGTCTCCCCCCTAGGACGATGTAACCAATCCGAGGTGGACTTTCTCTGTGAGGGAAATCCTGTTAGAAACCTTGTCGAGCAATTAGAAAGCCCGATGGGAACCCTGGTAGAGTAAGATGGGTAAGATGATCAGCTCCTCAGAACATCTAAGAGAGACAGAAATAGCTTGCCTCTCCCGCTGATGGTGTGTGTGTGTGTGTGTGTGTGTGTGTGTGTACGCGTGTGAGAGTGTAAGAGGATCTGAGTGTACATTTCTGTTGTACGTGTGTGTGTGTGTGTGTCTATCATGAGACAGGCAGGTTAAATAGAGGCAGCAAAGCCATTACCGTACAGCATGCCCGATCGATAACCGCACAGTTTTCCAGACCTCCTTCTTGCCCCACTAATTATCTGTCATCTACCTCTCTGTCACTGATTTCCTGTTGTCTGAAATGCTGTCAGCATGTGGCCAGATTTTGGATGTTCACCTCAGGGTGTTTTATTAAAAGCTAACACTGAATTACTTGAATTTCTTTGTGTTCTCACAATCTACGAAATAAGCATAGCTCTAGATTATTGCCAAAGAAAATGGATGTTGGGAAGATGATATTATGACGATATATGAATTTAGGTTATTTTAACAAAAGATATTTGTCAATACAAAGTTTACAGAGGTGGGAACTTTGCATGATAAGGACATGTAATTAGTAGAGAAAGTGCATGAGACATAGAAAGGAAACCAGGGGAGACAGGTAAGTGACAGGCAGTTAAAAACTGGAAAGGCGGATTTGGAGTGTGAGAGGATTTAGAGACGTTCACTTTAAACATATATTGTTGTTGCTCCAGAGGCCACAGCACTAATGACTAAACAGTCTCTTGCTGCCTGTTGTTTTCTAGAAAGAACATCTGCTTCAACTGTAATTGGATTGTTTTACCAATAGTTGCATTCCCTTGTGTGCTAATTGGAATTCCAGCCTGTCAGAAAAATCAACTTTGGTACACTGAACATCAACAGGTGTGTATGTCCTTTGATAAATCCCTACTTTCACTTATTTCTTATTCTTTCCTGCACTTTTTCCTTTTCCTTTGTATTCAGTTCCTTACTACACCATGAAGGCACACACCCACACATGCATCTGTGCACACACGCACACACACACACAACCATACACTGGGCATCTTCTATCTTTAGGTTTAGCTGAGCTGTGATTACCATCAAAATAGCTTTCTTTAAAAGGGCTACAATAATAGCTGTTAGGCAAAAGGAGACGCTATCTTATCTTGTCTGTTCTCATCCTGATTAGTACAACGGACCTCTGCTGAGCTCCTCAGTGATCCTTATGGAAAACTTTTCCCCCTTCTTGCAGTTCTTAAAATGGGGACATAAATGGCCTGTGTCACATTGTGTGAATCAAATAATAGAAAAATATATATTCTTTGTGGATGTAAAAGCATAAAATGTTAGGGAAGATAGTCACAATTGATTTTAACTAAAGAGCAAATTTAGAAACTTTTTTTTTTCAAGTTGATGCAGATAAGCTACTGCATAACTGAGTTTTCCAAAGTATAGCAAGGAAAAAACAAATAAACAAACTAAGGTATCCTTTAAATATTAAATTACAGAATGTGTTACAAAGGTATTTGTAATACTGTCAGTTTTGTAGATGCCTCGGCATTCAGGAGAGTGATCTAAGATGATAAAGGATATATTATTAAAAAAATATACATTTATTAACTAATTGCTCAAATAGGAAAAACAGTCTTTGCAATTACTGTAAATTATGTTCAGTTGAGTCTTGGCAAACACAACTGGCAAAAATAAAATGCTGCTCATCATGCACTTTATCCAGACATGTAAAAGATAATTATAGTCCATTACTGAGATCTGAACGTTATTTATTGAAAAGTTCTATATTTTAGACCAGGAGTGTCCAAACTTTTTTCACTGAGGGCCACATACATAAAAATATAGGGCCACTTACTAGAAATTAGGTATATATATTCTTAACTTTAGTGTATTAAAGTTAGAAAAATCACTTAAAAGTGGTCGAATATGTTATATTGTTGAATATAATTAAAGACAAAACTCATCACAGCTTAAATGGATCTTTATGGATTTATTCAGAAAAAGCTTTGGTAGCTCATTCTCAGAACAGCAGCCTCAGATTTCTTCTTAGACAGAAGATTTACAGCGCAGAGAAAATAAACAATAAAGGAGAAAATGGGACGGGTAAATTTCAAGTTTGTTATTTAAGTTATTAGGCTTAGCAACACACCTATTAACGTTTGTTTGAAACCATTATCAACATTAACAGACTGAACTGGACTTAATAACAGGAGTGCATAATTTTAGTAAATTATTCTGGTGAGTATCAGCTGCGCTGGGTATGTAAATCGGGCCATCCAGCTGCGGTGCTGATCACCACTCGTGCCAAAAATCCGGACAAATGTCACTTGATCAAGGAGCAAATCTGCATCAGATGAGATCAGCTGACTTTGCGTGTGTGCGCTGTGCACAGCGGTGTGCACTCTGTGTGTTAACAAGAAAAAGAAAGTGGTGCGCGAAAGCAGGGTAGTGACAGAATTGATGTGCATTATTGATATTTGAAGTATGTGTACCTGCACATGCATGCTTATTAACTAGAGATGGACCGATCCGATATTACGTATCGGTATCGGTCCGATACTGACCTAAATTACTGGATCGGATATCGGAGAAAAATAAAAAATGTAATCCGATCCATTAAATATCACGAAAGCACCTCACAAAACTTGCAACACGCCGTAACTCACCTCAGAACGTTAGCACGTCGGAGCAGTATGCATCACGTGATAGAGCGGCTGTGGCATGCCGGACCTGTTGGTGGTCTGGATACCATTTGGAGCTTCGCTACCAACCCGGCATGTCATCTCCGACAAAGTTATCCCCGAGAGAAGTAAAGCAAGTGTGTAAGTCCATCTCTGAATGTATGTAAAGCATTCCCACGTTAAGCTTAACAAGCGACTGCCTCTTCTTGCTGCTACTTCAATCATGAAACTGCTTAATGATCAGCTGATCGGCTTTTCTGTCGCGAGTGAGTCCGTCTCTCTGGTTTATTTATTGCCCACTTTGCACCAGAAAGAGGAAACCAGTGGCTGAACAACAGCAGCACGTTTAAGCTTGATAAGCTGTTGTTAGAATTTATTTAATATTACTTTCTACTCGAGGATCTTTTTCTACGTAGCTGACGGCTGGTAACTGTGCAGGGGCGGATCTAGCAAAGTTTAGCCAGGGGGGCCGATAGGGCATTAACAGGGAAAAGGGGGCACAAAGACATACTTTTCTTTCTTATTCTCATTTAAAATGTCTAGCTTTTAATAAATAATTATCCGAATCTTACACCCAAAGTTTTAATTTGATGTAAAATGAATAGAAGTCAATTACTGTATATAGTATATAGTGACTATTAAGTCTAATATATATACCCTAGTAAGCTATAGTACTTTTTCCTTTGGAAAGGTACCATCTGTGCAGTCTGCAATTTTGTTGAAGAAAGATGTTGAATCTATTTAATATTTCTTGAAAAATAATTGATTTCTGTGCATTTTTTTTCACACTGAATCAAATTAAGGTTGATTACGTCGATTAAGCATCATGAGGTGGAGTGTGAGGGGTGGTTCCCTATTTTTTATTTATTTATTTTTGTTGTTGCTGGGAGTTGGAACCCTATTAGTTAGGTTGCTTAATATTTATGCTAAGTACTCTTTAAAATACCAGAATAGGGAGGATGGTGTAGGTTTAAGTTTATTAGATTGATCAGTATTGCTGAACTATGAAATTTTTTTTTTTTGCATACAGGTATAACAGAATAGCTTTAGTGTAGTTGTTGTTTTAAACTTGAGTATGAACTTATACAAAATGCAGCAAGATATTTAAAAAAAAACAGTTTTGTTGATTAAAAAACACTATATCGGATTCATATCGGTATCGGCAGATAACCAAATTTATGATATCGGTATCGGACATAAAAAAGTGGTATCGTGCCATCTCTATTATTAACACACGGGTACTGTGGAATATATTTTTACTCACCTAAAGTGCTCGTGCTCTTGTCCACTCCCCGCAAAAAAATTGCAGCTGTGCGGTGTCTGTGGCATCGGTGCTCTCATCGCATGCGATGGAGTAAAAATCAAAAGCAAATCCAAAGTACCATCAGGGTGTACACCCCACCCCTGGCATCGTTGCCCACCTCTCAATGTTAAATACACGTAGACATTGAGGGCCAGCAGGAGGGGCTATGCGCTTACCTGCTGCTCTCTGGCAGGTAGCTCCATGCCCTCCTGGGTTTTAAATGCACCTCAGAACACACATGCATCAACACTACAATGAGCGGGTGGAGGGAGGTTTGGAGTCTTCTCTCACCCCCATTCTCTGCGACCTGCTGGAGCGGGGGGGCTAGGAGGAGGAGTTGGCCGTCCGACTGCGGTCTGGAGTGTGGGGCCTCCCTGCTGCTGCGGAGTCGGGGCGGTCTGCCTCCCCCCACCGCAGGGAAAAGGGTAACACCACCTGGGTCTGGGTGCAGTTCCCCCCCTCCAGGGGCAAGGGTACCTAGACCCGGGGCTTAGAGTACGCTTGGGGAGTGTGAATGTATGTACAGTGTCTTTTTATGTCTGTCTCCACGTTGGGTGAGTGCTGAGTAATTGCATATGAGAGCATGAGGGTGGGAATGGATGTTTGTATATGTGTGTGCCTGCATTTCTGTGTCTATATGTCAGGTTGGGTGTCAGGCGCCACCTCTCTGGGGACATCTTAGGCCCTCCAAGGTATGGAGGCCTATCTCCCCCTACCACCACTTCCCCTGCCAGTGGCGGACTCCCTCAGACATCGGTGCGTTGGTGGTTCTTTGTGTCCGGGGATGGGCGTCCAGGTACACACCGGCTCACTCCTTGGCGGCCGCTTATCGGGGCCTGGAGCCTGGGGCTCGCTCGGGCCACTTCGGAGGTGGGGTGCCCCCGGCCTCTCGGCCTGGGGCTCGGTCACTCAGGCACGGCTGGCTGCCGGCGGAGCTCACGGGCGCGTCACTGCAACTCCCCCTGGCTTCTGCTCCGCGGCTGCTGAGTGAGCCCTCATCTGGGACTCTCCTCAGCTCTTTCTGGGACAGTGGCGCGGCTGCCCCTCTGTTGGTCTTCCTTGGTCTCTTGTGTTCTGGGGGCCTCTGGATGTCTGGAGTTTTGATCTCCTCCATACCTGCTTCATGCCCTGGAGGACGGGGCTGTGGCCCCCCACACCCTCTAGCAGATCATTACATGAAGGAACCTTTTAAAAAACAAAAAACAAGCGCGTCCATGCTCACAGGTGTACACACGGGTGATCACACCCACAAACTACACCCTTTTTGGCTCCTACCTCAAAGCACACTGTGTTCTGTTGATCTTATGTGCTGCACAATAATGTTTAATATTTAGTATTTACTGTCATATTCCCATATATCATTGTGATGTTGTTTATTCTATTACTCTTGTTCTCTTCTGCTTGTTTTCTTTTTTCTTTCTCAGCAGGTGATCCAGGTGATCGATATATGCATTTTTTTTTTTCTTCTTTTTTTTTTTCTGCTCATTCTGTTGGTTTTTGTTTTTTGCCCTTCTCCCCCGTCCCTCTTCTCAGCTGTTTCTCTTTCCCTCTTTCTTTCCCCCAGTCAAGTCTGTCCCATATTCAGTAAGTGAAAATAAAATAAACAATAAAAGGTGAATCAAATGGACCATTACGGCAAGGCTGGGATGGTCAATTTGGTAAAGTAAATCCGTTGGGCATCTTTCTTTGCCTTTAGACAACAATTCTGATGGCAAAAGAGCCAAACGGGACAGGCAAAAATCAAATCAAATCAAATCAAATCAAATCAAAAGCACAGCTTTATCAGACAGTTGCAGTTTCTGGACAACTGGATTTCTGGACACGCTGACATTGTTGATGTCCTGCACTTTTTCCGGGCACATTATTTCGGTGACTTTAACGAGGCAGTGCTTTATGAGGTCTCCATCTGAAAAAGGCTTACCATGTCTTGCGATGAGTTGGTCGACCTCATAGCTGGCTATTGGAGCCTTTTCCTGGACCCTTTGAGCACGAAAAAAATACTGTTGCTGACCCCGCAGAAGAGCTACCCTTTCTGCTCTCGCTCAGCACCAGTGTAGGATGCATAGGCCTGATGTTTGGTTTCATAATGACGTCGTACATTATACTCTTTCATAACTGCCACAGTTGGCCCGCGGGCCGGAGTTTGGACACCCCTGTTTTAGACAAAAACACCATTGATTAATGCAAAAAGGAAATAAACATTGTTTGACGCTTTTGTTGTGCCAGCATGTCCTTCCCAAATATTCATCGTGCATCTTTGTATGCTTTCAAGTTGATATAAGCTAAAAGCCTAAATCACCTCAAGAGCTCAAAAGCTTTTGACTGATGAGCTTCTGTGTCACCCCTCATCAGCAAAGCTGCGTGCCACTTCTTGTTTTGCAAGCTTTTGCACAACAATCTCCTCCTCCATGTGAGCTCACTTGTGATATATTTTGCACACAGCATGTCAACTCAACTTCACACTTAACATCTGCACCGCGTGCTCTCCCCCCCCCCATCCCATCCTGTTCTCCTGCTCAGCTGGCATCAAAGGCTCGGAGAGAGGGAGAGATAGAGCTGCCCTAAGTGCCAAGGCAGTTGGATAGTGATGAGTGATCGACAACGTGTTTAGCATACTAAACACAAAAAGGGGGATTTTAATTCTACATCTGGCCCTTGTTCAGAAGATGAGATTTTTTTCTTCCCTATTTGTCCTATTTTTTTCCCTACACTTTTACTTCCAGTCTTTCAATTTCTCATGTTTTCTTTTTTTTTGTAACTTATTCTGATATTTAGCCTATCTGTACAGTGTCCTACTTTTTTTCTCCCCCAGATGCATATATTGCATGAGATGGCAAAGGACGGTAGATTCCATACACAAAGACACTTCAAACCCTGAGCATGCATCTTGTAAAACAATCAATATGGCAGTGGGCCACATACTTACACAAGCACATAATCTGCCTAAGCATTCCTTTGCATTGACATGTTGACTTGTATGTTCATCTCTTATTGTCTTCTTTTTTGTTTCGGTTTGCTTTTACAGCCAATATGATGCATATGAAGATCAAAAGTAAAGTCAATGAATAGATGCATACTTGCATAATGTCCAGGAATAAATCTATGTATAAATACATAAAATGATAAAAAATAAAAAGAAGCCCAATACAATACAAATGTGAAAACGAGGTGGCCGAAAAAAATTCTGAAAATACTGGTACACAAGAAGATTAATAAGAAAGGTGCAGCACCGGAAGATTTCAGACTCTGGAACAAACTAAAGGCCTCTGGGAGGTACAGGAAACAAGCAAACTACAAGAAAAAAACAACAACAACAGTGAACAATGATTCACAGCCAGGATGCTGAAACAAACCAACAAAGGATCAACTAAGCTTCATTAAATTCTGGACAGCATAAAGACAAAAGTCTATAAAAACAAACACAAACTCGGAGGATACAGACTATTAACTTATTAAAATCGATATTAATAAAATACTTTTCTGGCTTTTAATCTATTGGTGGTTTTTCTTAAAGCTTTCTCTGCCAATAATAAAATACTCCAGCAATTGGTGTTTTCATGTTATGTGATAGTGTAAAACGTTTCTGCTCTGTATAGTAAAAAGAAAAAAGGGGATTTTTTTTCAGTGATTAGTGAATTACAAATGAAAAGTTCAAACACTCTGGTGGGTAAAGTGTTGAAGTAATTTGGTGACTAGTTAGTATTTCTTATTCATCAGCCTTGCATGCTGCAGTTCCCTTGTGGAGAGTTGTGCAAACCAGTGTTTAGCTTGAATTTTCGTACTTTTGGTGAGCTGCCTTGAATTTTATTAACATTCTGATGTCTTTCAGCATTTGTCTCATCTGGACTATTTCTTAATGTTCCCAGCCTTGAGGTAATTGTCACCCTAAAAGGTTTTTCTTAATTGATTTTAATACTAAGAGACTTTAATTTTTGTCAAACACAGAACTTGAAATATTTCTCAGTCAGAAGCCTCCATCAGAATTCTACAAGAAAAGTAAGGTAAGGTTATTTGAAGAAGTCAATAACTGCTAAAGGTTGCTGAATGTACAGATATATAGATTGATAAATGAAAATTCTTTCATTTTACTAAAGGGCAATGTATTTACTAAAATCAATGAACCTAACCTAAAGTAAACCTAATACAAAATCTAAGACACAATTTACTCTTGCGTGTGTATATGTATCTGTAATATTATGGATAAAACAAATGTGACTGTGACCATCTGAAATGTCATTTAATGCATTCAATTAATATGTACATATTGTATGGCCAAATGTTTATGTTCGTCTGGGTTTGGGTGCATCTTATAAGCTCTTATTGTGTGATACAGTGGTGAAGCATGTGACACTATGGCTGGCCAATTAATAAGGCAGAAAGCAGCTTTATGATGCGCTGATTTGCAATCAAAATATAAACTCTAACACAGCTGATTAAGGCAGAGATGGAAAAAGAAAAGCTCTGTTTTTGAGGAGCGTAGTACTTCCAATGTAAAATCTAATTCTCCTGTGTTAGTCAGCTTTCATCAGTTGAGGATCCTGCCTCAGTTTACCAAAAAGCCTATTTAGCTAACAGTCTTTGACAGATGTTTAGAGAAAGTGCTCCTCTGGTTAGGGAAAAAAAGAAGAAGAAGAAAAAAACAAACAAAAGCATCTATTTATTACACAGCTAAAGTAAAGCTGTTGCTGATTTCACAACAGTTTGCTTTAAAATAAAGAGCAAAAAATAAACATTAAGATGTTTTCTCATGGTCTCATAATTTTACCCATCAAAGGTTTATTAATAATGTTACAGATAGCTTAACAAAAGGGAGTAATAAGCAGTCCAGGAGCAGTGTCAATTGATGCTTGTGGTGGACACAGCCAAAGGTTTTTCCTGACATGGAGGAACGATTGGCACTGAATGATTTATCTAAGGCCTGGACAACAGTCATCTGTATTTTGAAAAAAAAAAAATTAAACACATTTACTAATTTGAGTTTGATTAAATCAAGCATGAGCAATATATTTTATATCAGATTTGGTAACACACACTCATTACCTTTGCTATACATGGGGCTAATTGTCCTTAAATGTGTTTTAATCCATGATACGGTCCACAAAAAATAACATGGGTCAGTAAGAGTTTTAGAACAACACAAACATGTAACTGAGTCTTTTGATGTCACTGGATCAGTGACATCAAAAGGAAACCTTTCACAAAACCTTCAACCCACCTCTACCATGAACAAGTGCCTCGTCACAACAGAGCTAAAGGTAAGTTAATATATGTAGCTTGTAGGTAAATATGCCCAGTAAAATGTATTAAGTACCTTAGCATTGTGACTAACATAGGTAGCTATCTTACAGAAACAACCACATTATTTTTAGCCTTTCATTTCTCTTCATAAGTAGGTCAATCCCTGCTAGGTTTAAAAAAAAAAGACTTACTAGAAAACAGTCACATGGACTTTGAAATATCTGCTTTGCAGATGAACACCAGGTCTGCTGCCATTTGGAGTCAGCTGCCTTTTAAAAGCAACGTTAGTAAATCGAGACACCAATAAACTAGAGTACAACTCAGTACCAACCAGTTAAGTCAAATCCTCCATCATAAAGAGCTGCATTGCTGATGCAGCTGGTTACTGGTGCAAGCTGGTGCATGGAGACAGGTTGCCTCCCTTGTGATATAAAGTGGTCACCCAGTTGTTGGGTTGTTCTCAACCTCTGGATGACCAGCTGGTTCCCACAACTAATTTCCATCAGTCTCTGGCAGCAAAAGATTGCACTGCAGTCCTCAGGCAACCACTGATTTTTCCCTAGTTGGAAGGAGGTTACAATCTTATTTTTAATCTTTTGCGACTAAATGATGAAGCCTGGCAGCTTGTAGCTTGGGAATTTTAACTGCAAGCCACATGACATGTGATCAGGGATCAAACTACTGTCAGTAGCATTTGTTTGATCACTGTTTGTTACTTAGTTACTTGAAAATGAACAATATTTTAGTCCTGAGATATTTTAAGGATGTAGACAGTGCAGAGAGAGCAACAATGGTAGGTTAGAGAGAGAGAAGACTGCGTTAAGCACTTATGGTTTTAAAGACAAGGTTTTAAATAAATGTTTTTAAACAGGGAAAACTAACAAGCATAATAACTGTAGTATTCTGATTCTGAATTCTGTAACTTGTAAATGTGCCATTTCAGCTTGATTTTGGAAAAAAAAAAGATCTATAATGAAATTATTCAGGTAATTTAAAAGTAACAATTTTGATGATACAGTGTGAAATTATTTTATAAACAGTTTCTTTGTTGTTGTTATTGTTGTTGTTATCATTATTTCATGTATATCAATCGTTTCGGCCACAGACGTTTGTCACCTGTCAGTAAAGACATTTCTTTTTAAGAAAACAAATATTACATCAATAAATTCATCAGACATAACAAGAAGCAACACGTTCAACCATGCTTTGACTTTGGTTTTAACAAAAGCACATTCACAAATACACAAATGTACATACAAAAAACATTTTTTTATATAAACAATGTGAACAAACCTTCAAGCTTGGGACTTGGGACTCATATGTTGTTGTTTTTTTGTTTGTTTGTTTTTTGTTTCATTTCATTCTGATTTCACATTTTATTAAGACACTGACTCATGAGCCTTCTACAGTAAAATGCTATTTCACGTTTTAAATCATTGCTTTTATATTTTCTCTGTTTGCTGTCAAAACTTTCTACCTCCTGTTGTCTATTTACATCCAACTTTATGTCATATCAAAGTTTCTTATTTTATACAGGACTGCAATAAAACTAAGATTGCTGAAACCCCACGAGCCTACTCAATATTAGGCAGTTTTAATGTCACACTGTGAACTGTTTGTATGGAACAAAAAAAAACAAAAAAACACCCCCAAAACCAAAAAACAGTTTGTTTAATAAAATGCCCACTGTTGTGGAGTATTATTACATCCCTGTTTCCAGGAGCAAGTTCTCTGATACAGCAAACATTTTTATCCTTCTCATGTACTCATCAAACTGACATCTCACTTGGTTCAAGAGAGCTGAGCAGCACTCAAGAGGGGATCAAAAAGTCAGGTTTGCCATTTCAGATTTTAGCATTCCTGTTGATGAGCACACTGGGCAACGTCAGCTGAGCCATGTTTTCCCAAAGCTCCTCCTGTCTGACACATTTTTTAGACCTTTTGGTTTTTCCCTACCTCATGACAGGGGTCGCTTTTAACTTGAACCAACTATGCTTAAACCAGGCTGTGACTATTTGTTCAGTTGTCCTCAATTATACATCTGCTCATTATGTTTGAATCACAGTCACATTCTTACACGAGATAAGCAAACATAAAACATACTGAATAGAATAAACACATCACAGTCCACTGAAAGGAACACATCACAATCAAATGATAATACTTTCAGTGCACACATTGCAGCTGTCCACAATTATTCACCCCCAGACACCCTCAAATCCCTGCTTCATTTCCCACCTCCTCCCATGGAACTGAAATAACAATGAAGGCCACTGGATGATCTGGATAACAAAGAGCCCGTGCAACTGTTTGCCTTATAGAACCAGTTCACTCATTCAACTGATGGTTTTAAATTATAGAAGCAAAATAACTGCAAATGCAGCAGTGTGCACTCTTATGCATACAATGTTTACTTTTTCATCCTCACCTTTTTCTGATCTCCGCTTGCCTTATGAATTATGAGTCTTGACAAGAACGTGGGTGGAAGTAGGGTGAGATTAGCACTAGAATAATTCTCAGGGAGCTTGCTGAGTGAATGAATAGTTAAATACAGCATGCAATTTTGACATGGATGAATGAGATTAATTAATATTTTCACACAAACAAGTAGGAGTTCATTCAAAAACTTTACTTAATCATAACTTTAGCAATGATCAGTTTGTGTTATATACTTGAGTACCTTTTAATTCCCTCTATAACTTTCACCAAGATATATGAGCCACATGTCTTAATCTTTGAATTCAGATGTTTTCGGTCCAATTGCTGCAGGTGTATAAAATCAAACACCTAGCCATTTTACAAACATTTAGGAAAGAATGGGTTGTACTTAAGAGCTCACTAAATTTGAGCATACCCATATGGACAAGATATATATAAATCTTATAAAGTTTGTATCTGTCTTGTGTGAAACTTGTATGAAAAGCATATAAGAGTGAAAACAGATATAAGATCCCTTGAAAAATTATATAATGAAACAATGTATGAAAGTAATGAGAAAGTGGCCACTTTCATGAGTAAATCATGTAAGCCTTATATGATTTACTCATGAAAGTGGCCACTTTCATGAGTAATCACATATAAGTTTTTACTATTTCTTTTCTGTATGGGTAGTTCTGTAATAGGATGCTAGTGTTGCAATAAATCAGTTTGTGAAATGTTTTCCCTCCTGGTTATGTCATGACTATAGCATTTAGTTATTATTTGAGATTAATAATAGATATCTTTAATCTCTGGCTCTCTTTATCTAGTCTTCTTTCCCTCACTCCCAACCTGGAGTGGCAGATGGCTGCTTCTCCCTAAGCCTGCTTCTGCCAGAGGTTTCTTCCTGTTAAAGAGAGGTGCTGAGCGGTATAGTCACCAATGCTCTGCTAACTGAGTACCTGCAGAGTTCCAAACCTCCACTGGCAGTAACATCAACACAACAAACTGTGCACCGTTTACTTAATGACATCCCATGGTCTAGCAAGGGGGGCAACTCCAGGACTGGAGGACCAGTGTCCTATCACTTGGGTGAACACACCTGAATCAAATGATTAGTTCATTACCAGGCCTCTGGAGAACTTCAAGACATGCTGAGGAGGTCATTTAGCCATTTAAATCAGCTGTGTTGGATCAAGGACACATATAAAGCCTGTAGGACACTGGCCCTCCAGGCCTGGAGTTGCCCATCCCTGGTCTAGCAGCTCCTGTAGATGTTATGTGTAGGTGCCTCAGTACTTTTGTCTATATAGTGTATATTATCTACTTACTTACCTGTACGTGCATATCAGAGTTTCATCTCACATTGCTCCAGGGTCTAAGAGTCACTCTCATCTGCATTGTCAACTTAAATTGGAGTGATACCTCTTTTTAAAACCTGTTAAAGAACAGTTAAAAGTACTGCATTGTGCTACACAATTAATTAAAACACAGCTTGAAGCACTCTGCTCTCTCCCTCTGTCACAAGGAAACACACAGCTTTCTTTCCCTCTGATTAAGTTATCTGTAACTTCTTTATTCTGTTTAGTTCAGTTTCCTTCTTACTGCTGATGATTAGTTCAGACAGTGAGAAGATATATGTGAAATATATCTACATATCATTTCAATGAAAAACACTGTCTGAGTTTTTTTTTCTGTTTCTAATATTCTAATTCTAATACTGACAGTTAATCAACAGCTTTAAGATAAAAGCATTTTTGATGTGTAAGTATGAGTACGTGCCAATAATGTGTATCTTGCAGTGATGTTAATGACCAGCTCTTCTGTTTCTTAAACGACAAACAGGAATAGATTACATTCAAGGCTGACCTTTGAATAGATAGATCTGATCATCGGTCATGAAACCCCACAAAAAAACCCAAATCAATTCTGACTTAAACATAGCAATGAAATAGGAGAGACATGCTCAGAGCTGTTTCCAAACAGTGCTTTGAAAAAAAAAAAAACCTGTGCAAACAAAGACAACCATAAAATCCTCAGTGCACACAAAAAGTAACCATGTCTGAACGAGCTCAGATCAACCATGCCTATCACAGTCTGAATAAGACCCACATGAAACATCCTAAATTAAAAGCGTATGTTGTTTGGCTTAAAGCTATAGTGACCCTTTAATCATTTCCTTAAGCTTAACTGGAATAAAAGTTTTGAGAAGTGATGTGGCTAAGATGACAGCAGGGATTGTAACATTTATGCACATAATCAAATACAAACCAGTACAGATGTTACTTACAATATTCAGATCATATGTGATTAAGAAACTCAATATAAAAAACAGATACAATTTTACACAAAACACAGATTTAAGAGAAATCCCCTTGACCACTGTTCTATTTTTTGATTCTCTGTAAATGACTTAAATTCCACTAGACTAAGTTTGCAGGTCTTTCTGTAGATCAGTCCAGGAAAACAAATATTAGAAATTTTAGGAATATTTAAAATATTTCTAAAAGTGAACTGAGGTGAGATTTTTATATATAAAAGTGAACAAATGGAAAAACCTGTGAGCATACAGAGATGCTCAGTTAGTAACAACACAGAGAAAGTTGTGATATTAACAATTCTTATACCCAGTAATAAAAATAAATCAAAAAAGAACAGCATGGGTTTTAGTCGGGTGTAGATGATGGTGTCTCATCTTAAATGATGACTCTTTTCCATTTTAAAACAGTATAAAGTTGGATGTGTCTGTATTTATAACTAAGCATTACTACTACTACTATTACTGGGACTCAGCAACATATAAGACACACTGTAGGAAACCAAGTGTCTGTTCTATTGACAGGTATGAGCAGTAGAGAACTGTATCATCTGGGTAAAGGCAGAAATAAATGAATGTATTAAAATCAAAACATCATTTTTATGTATGGGAAGAGCTTTGGTGCTATCAAGGGATATAGTTGGATAAAGGGTGTGATGAGAAGGAAGGCCCATCAAAGAACGGAATAATATGGAGGCATCCTTTTTGGATACAGGAAGGAAGGCCCAGCAAAATGTGTGTTTTTGTGTTCTAGTAGGCAAGTAATTTGAAAGCCAAGCTATAGTTTTGCTTGGGTAAATCTATAATACAATATCCTCCAAGGTGACATGATCAGTTGTGTCAAAAACCTTCAACAAATCCAGAAAGAAAACCAGCACAGTATTTTTTTGTTCATTGGTTAGTTTGACATTTTCAATTTTCAATCAGTTTAATCGGTCTTTATATGGCAAAACACAACTAGATAGTTCTTCAGCAGAGAGGGACTTTTCTTATTAAGACTACTCAAGCTGAGCAAATACACATGTAAACACACTGCAATCTGCCTTCCATCAAAAACATCAGTTGAACGTAATCCTTAATGGCTGAGGGTGCACTTTTTATCAAGAATACCTGCCATGAGGCAAACACGCATGCGTGCACACACACACACACACACACACACACACACACACACACACACACACACACACACACACACACACACAACGTCAGTCACCCTATTCTCCTCAAAACTATATATTAGACAGACACCATGCTGATGGCTGTCATTATCTGTTTTGGCAGAATTTTGCAATACTTTGTCCACAGCAAGGCCTTTGCCCTCTGGCATTGAAAGTCCTACAGACAGCAGTTTGCATCCCCAGCTGAGCCCATCATATTAGGGCTTAACACAGGTTCATAAGGTATCCATAGGGGAGGGAGAAATACTCAGCAAAACCGCTGAGACGAGAGATTCATGACATGACCAGACCTGTCATATTTTCTGCTGCTTCTTAGTGTTTTATGTAATATAACTGCCAAGACTAATGAAATTCATCCAGTTCTAAGCACAAATGCTTACTACCAACCAATTAATTTTCCTCTTTTCCTCCCAGTTTGAACCTCCACTGGCCTGTGGACTGCAGCTCTGGTTGAATAGCTCCCGCTGTTATTCTGTGGAGAGTTTGGACAGCTGCATTTCTCATGTGGTAAACACTGAGTTGACAGCTTCTTCTTTTCACCTGACAGAATGAAACTTTCCTGGGAGGATGTGATGCACTTAGAAGCTCATGCAACCCCCCCAGATCCTGTTACTTTTCCCACAGGCGCTCTGGTCAAGCAGTTAGAGCCACCAGTGTAGTGACAAGAACACAATCCCTGACAAGTTTCCCATCCATCAACAGTGCCAGTAAAATTTAATGTGGAGGTGACTTGATGGACCGAGGTATTTTCTTTTAAACACTTTGTTTTTCTTTAAACAGAGCCCATTGCTTCTCATTTTCTGTGAGTTTTTGTAATAACTTGCAATCATTGATTGATATTGAAATAATTGGTCAGCAACAATTCTCCAAGCCTTGAAAATTTTATTCATGGTGTTCACAGTGATCACCAAAGCCTTTTACTGTAATGACGTGCTGCCGCTAAGACCTCGTTGCTGTAATGTTTTCAAAATACCCCTGCCAGAGATCTTTTCACAGACCTCATAATCAGGAGTGTGGTACGATGCAGAAATGAAATAGGAATGCTGAGCAATTTGAAAGTATACTCCAGGTGCTTATAATATCAGTAATGAGTCCTTTGTTCTGTTTTGATATTGTAAAGGCCTATATCATTAAATCATTATGCTAATTTGAAGTGCATGCTTTCTGTCAGTTCCTAAATGGTCCTAAGGTGTAAAATCCAATGATCTGTATTTTACGGCTCCAGATGTCTTAAAATGTTTTAATTACAACATTGACAAGTGTTAAAAACTGATCTGGACTGGGAAGCTAGTGTTACTTCTGTACAGTTGCATATCATTTAGTCTTACATTGGAATGAGATTTGGGAAAAATACGAGAACGCTGTAAAACTACAAAACAGAACCAACATCACAAATGCGCAACTTTTTCAGAACTTTTTGATGTGCTCTCAGATATTGTGCTCCTATGTGATGTTTGAATTAGCATTTCTTTTCATCCAAAATAACAAAAATATATATATATATAGAAAAACAAAAACCAAAATTCAAAGATCAACTTTCATAGTCTTTCTATTTTGACAAAGAAGGTATTGAGCTGTAATTGTAATGGTTGTAAAGTTAACTTTAAGTTAAGTTGTTGAAACTTTCTGCACGTCTCTAAGTAACTTACCTAGACTATTATTAAAGCAATAATGCCCTATTATTACGACACACAGCTACTTGAGGGAATGGGGTGGAAAAATGGACTGAAAAAATAAATGAGTCTGGATTGATTAAAATAGGAGCTTTTTATATGCATTCCATCTGACGTATATAACAGTGACAACTAAAATATACTGCTGAAACACTTTCCATGCAGGTATGCTTTTAGAAGTCATCAAAAGAGACAGCAAATGTTTTATGAGTCACCGCGTAAACATAACATCAAACTGTGCAAAAAAGCTTGAGATTTGACAGTTTCCAGGAGCTCACTAAATATAGAAGCAAAGTTGCCAAGTCAGATGAACCCAGTTGGCAACACAGTGATGCTAGTTTAAAAGGTGAAGCCATGTCAATTCAGTTAAGGACCATGTACAAGTGTCTTTGTGATCACAAAGATCAACAAATAAATGTTGCTGTGTTTTGGTGGGATATGTGTGATATTGCTTTATCTGTCAGATCAGTGAACTTGCTGCACATCCATTGATTTAGCCTCCTACTTTTCTGTCCATCTTGTTATCTTTCACTGTGTTTACCTGCCTGTAAAGCTGTCTATAACTGTCAGACAATCGCAGCTGACATGTTCTTGTCAAAAAAATCTGAACCTTGCAATGACAATTTAGTGGACTGGACCCACAGCCGGATGGAAGTAGATGGATGGGTGTGTATGTGTGTGTTTGTGTAGGTGTGAGTGTGTATTTGTGACTGCTATAGTCTGCAGGGAGTAGAAGGTTGAAAGGGTCAGCTTTGGTGATAATTGTAATCATAAATACTTTTTGATAGGTGAAATCTCATAAGTGCTAATACCTGATAACATGAATCTTGTTGCACACATTCTTCATGGTGTCGTTCAGCAGTGTTGGGGTCATTAATCTAAAAAAAAAAAAAAACAAGCATTAATCTTTACTTTATTGAATAACTATGTAAGAAATAAAAAGTAACTACATGCAGAAAAACTACTCATTTTATTGCTCCCTTTCATTTCCTTAGCAATTACCAGATAACATTCCAGCACTAAGCGTTGCCTACATATAAGCACAAATCCCTATCCTTTGTCCAACATACCTCCTAATTTTGTGGTCTGTTTAATCTGCAGAAAAAATGTTTAACCTCACGACCAAACCAGGATCCTGGGGGTGTTTCTATGTGTATTGTTTTTGCAGTAAGTGATGAGCTCACTATAGTCTAGATGCCAAATTCTTAATATACAGTATTCTGCTGCTGTCATAAATCAGTAAATTTCAAATGTGAGTATGATGGAAATGTGTTGACAGTGGTTCTGCAGTTAGAAATTGTATAGTCATAAAAACCTGTCCTTTCTTCCTTCTCTTATCTAATAAAATAAGTGTTGTCTGCTCAGTTGGGGTAGAATAACCTCCACCTTAACATCTCACTGGGTCTGTGGTCTCTCACTTCTACCTTGTGTTAGTATCAAAACAACATTTATATCTTTATGAATAAAGTAGTAAAACTCAACTACTGTAAGAAGAGTTCAAGTTAGATATCTGCACATTGCAGTCATTGATTCCAGCAATGATCCATTATTTTGTCAACATGTTCGCGTTGTTTTAGTGCCAGATGTTTAGCCGACATCATCTTATCCCCATGTGTTTAATTAATAGACTGAACATTAGCCTGGGATTTGGGAGTTTCAGTTGACCCCACATCAAACAAAAGGAAATAATTTACAATAATAATAATTATTATTATGAATAATTCAAAGTAGTTCTGTTTCAAAGTTGTGTGTTCTTGCTGACTTGCCTTGACTTTAGCCCTACGACATGGCTATTCAACTACGAAGTTAGTTGGGCCAGATTTTCAAACCGAGGAATTTATCTGGGCCAGATTTTTTTTTTTGAAGCCAGTAAGCAGCAGATCATGATCAATTTCAAACCCACACAACTGTATTGAAAAACAAGTATTTTTTTTATTCCTTTTCCCCTGTAAATCTGGTGACCTCTCACAAATGCACACCAAAAGGTCCATTTAAAAAAGGGAGCTATAACTAAACTATTTTTTGCACATTTGAAATAATAATAATAATAATAACAGAAAACATTTTGATAATTCCTTTTCAAATTAAAATAAATATTTCGCTGACCACTCTCTTTTCCTGCCATGGATGGAGCCCCATCCGTCACAAGTATACAGACACGCTTCATATCCAGACCATTTTCCTCAAAAAGAGCTGAAATCTTCTCAAACATCATTTCGCCAGCTTTGTGTCCCTCTAACGGTAGTAAGCCGAGCAATTTCCCATCCAAAAAACGGACATATACGCACAACTGTGCATTATCAGTTCTGTCTGTGATCTCCTGCTATAGACATTACATCAGTTTTCTTCAGGTCATCTAACAGCATTTCAAACTCCTCTGACGCCAGAACTTCAACTCTACGAATATTTGAACTGTTCTACAGGGGTACGTTTTTAATAGCAGATCTCACACTTACTTTAATTTTTTCATCACTTTTCACCGCATCCACCACGGCCAGCATGCAGTATTTCACTGTTTCAGAATCTGTGAAAGGCCTTTTCTTCTTCGCCAAGAAGCAAACACGGAGGGAAGATGCTGCAGCTCTCTCTTGGGCTGTACAGGACCCTCACCATGGTCGTACAACTCCGGTTGTAAGATTATTAAACTCGGTAAAAGTAAAAAAGTATTTGTCAGTCCAGGCAGGGTTAAACCGACAGTTTTCATTGTCAATTTTGCGCTTTTGGAGTGAGAAAGACATGCTGTTGTTGCATCATATATTACGATGATTGTTTAATATGTTTACATCACGGTGCATTGTGGGTTAAATATTGCTAGGCTACTAGGAGTGTTGCATTCACAGTCTACACTACGCTGTAGGAATTTTTAATTTTTTTAAAATTAATTAATGAATTAATTTTTTGCGTTTTCTCTGTGTTTCTGCCAGGACCACAGGCAGGGCCACTCGCAGGTTGCTTCTGGGCCGCATTTGGCCCGTGGGCCGCCATTTGAATAGGCTTGCCCTACGGTTTTGACCGATTGCAGAACTTTTGTTTCTTAATTTTGTTTCTTATTTCTATAATTCTGCATTTTGATTGCTGCATTATTTTACATGATAGGCTCAAGGTTCTGGCTTCGATCTCTGGTTCAGCACTAGACTGGTTTTCCTCCTATTTATCTAGAAGGACATTCTCTGTTAGGACAAGCAAGTTCTTCTCTTACACTACTTGTCTAACCTGTGGGGTTCCACAAGGGTCAATACTGGATCCACTGTCATTCTCCTTCTGACCTCTTGCCGTCCTCATACGTGTCCTGCACCAGCCTCACATAGTTCTCTGCCACTCTTCATGCAGTACCACAGATCCTCTCTTAGCACCCAATCATATGCTTTCTCTACATGCACAAAGAAACAGTGCAACTCCTTCTAACTTTTACCATATTTCTCTGTATCCAAGTTTCTCCATCAACACTCTCAAAGCAAACAATGCATCTGTAGTACTCTCTCAGCATGAAGCCATACTGCTGCTCACTGACTGTCATCTCTCTTCTAGCTCTTCTAATCTAGCTTCACTGCTTGCTACAGCACATTGCCCCTTCTGGTAGACCAACAACTACAGTTTTCTACAAGTACTAGTACTGTGTGTTAATGGAGCTAGTTATCACTAATGATGACTTAGATCTCAGGTGGTGAAAATTATTTGTGACTTCAACAAACAGAGCAGATATTTATGAGCGGTAAAATAAACATTTCCGACAGCCTTGCTGGATTTTAGACGCCAGTCTGACATCAGTCTGCAGCTGCTGTGTATTAAATTAGCTGTAACTTTTTGACTCTGTTCGACTTATAGAAAAGTAAAACTAACTAATTTATCATTAGGTCCTGACCAATCTTGTCTCTGTATCAGCTAATTAGTATTATATTTCTTTCTGTTGTGCCATATCCTTAAATCCTCATTTTGGGGATACAAAGTTGGACTCTGCAGCTAAGTCTGAGACATTGCAGGCAATAATTAATCTTGGAGGAAAGACTTCTTCAGTTAGTTTTGAGCAACTAAAACAATTCTGGTCAAATCTGTAGTATGCCCGTCTCATTTATGTTATCATCTTACATGTCTATGTATGCCTCAAGTAATTGTACACTGTGCCTTTTGAGCCCTACAATGTCAACGGACCACTGTTTGTGCTGTTACATGTAAAAAGGCTAAAACTAAGACTAAAGGTGTCTCTCCGAGTTAGTGATAGTAAAACTGCACATGCAGTTGTGATCAGAAGTTTACATACACTCATCTTGGGCATGACGGTCAAGGTAATTTTGGTCTTTTAATGGTTTCTTTGAGCCGGTTGAATGGTATACGACATACATCTTTTTTTCTTTTTTTTTAAGCAAGAATTGGGTGCACAAATTTAAATTTATTTGGATTTTGCCTAGTCCACACAAGGTCAGTATAGATATACACACATTTTCTTAAATCTTTTAATTAGTGGTGCTGAGGGCTCTTCAGTGTCTTTTAAGGCCAATGCCTAATAATTTCTCATTAATGATCATGATAAAAGCACAAAAAGGCAAAGTGGGCTTTTTCACAAAATATTTCAGTTGTTACTATTTAATTTAACAGTGTTACTGTTAACTAAATTAATTTGGTAAGGCACTGCAGCGATCAGCCAGCTAATGCTCCCACGGGTTGTTCTTGGCTTTTGGTCAAATTCCCAGTGGATCAATTGACAACTCCCCCCACCGCCTTTCTCCCCAACTGCATCATGGCATTGGATTAAAGAAAGAGAAAAACAAGTCTGAACTCTAGACAGTCCCATAACTGCTTCAAACATGGCAAATATCTTCTGTCTTTTCCTCGTCTTCTTTTATTACTTCTGCTTTTTTTTAGTCCTTCCGTCTCTCTGAAATATAAATCCGTGAAACAGCAGGTGACACCACAGCACAGCAGGATTTTGTATTTTTAATATTTTGTCTATTGAAGTGAATAATTTTAAGGAAAGTTCAACTCTGGTGCATCCAAGACAGTCCTGAAATCCTGAATGCCATGGTTTGCTGTAAGACAAACAGAAAATTATATGCCCAGGGGTAGTGATTGAGTTTAAATGTGCTATTGTGAAAATATCAGCATGATATCAGGGTTTGCATGGAGCTCAGAGAGCTAATGACAAACCGCAGCAAACACACACACACACAAAGACATCATAAAAATATACGACCCAGTATCACAGTAAAATGTGTAGTAGGCACACCAGTCCACTGTGTCCATGTCACATTTTGGAGGGGCAAAGCGTTGCATTAATGCATGCATAAATTGCATTACTAGCAGGGGGAGATAATATACAGGGAGTGCAGAATTATTAGGCAAGTTGTATTTTTGAGGAATAATTTTATTATTGAACAACAACCATGTTCTCAATGAACTCAAAAAACTCATTAATATCAAAGCTGAATGTTTTTGGAAGTAGTTTTTAGTTTGTTTTTAGTTTTAGCTATTTTAGGGGGATATCTGTGTGTGCAGGTGACTATTACTGTGCATAATTATTAGGCAACTCAACAAAAAACAAATATATACCCATTTCAATTATTTATTTTTACCAGTGACACCAATATAACATCTCCACATTCACAAATATACATTTCTGACATTCAAAAACAAAACAAAAACAAATCAGCGACCAATATAGCCACCTTTCTTTGCAAGGACACTCAAAAGCCTGCCATCCATGGATTCTGTCAGTGTTTTGATCTGTTCACCATCAACATTGCGTGCAGCAGCAACCACAGCCTCCCAGACACTGTTCAGAGAGGTGTACTGTTTGTAAATCTCACATTTGATGATGGACCACAGGTTCTCAATGGGGTTCAGATCAGGTGAACAAGGAGGCCATGTCATTAGTTTTTCTTCTTTTATACCCTTTCTTGCCAGCCACACTGTGGAGTACTTGGACGCGTGTGATGGAGCATTGTCCTGCATGAAAATCATGTTTTTCTTGAAGGATGCAGACTTCTTCCTGTACCACTGCTTGAAGAAGGTGTCTTCCAGAAACTGGCAGTAGGACTGGGAGTTGAGCTTGACTCCATCCTCAACCCAAAAAGGCCCCACAAGCTCATCTTTGATGATACCAGCCCAAACCAGTACTCCACCTCCACCTTGCTGGCGTCTGAGTCGGACTGGAGCTCTCTGCCCTTTACCAATCCAGCCACGGGCCCATCCATCTGGCCCATCAAGACTCACTCTCATTTCATCAGTCCATAAAACCTTAGAAAAACCAGTCTTGAGATATTTCTTGGCCCAGTCTTGACGTTTCAGCTTGTGTGTCTTGTTCAGTGGTGGTCGTCTTTCAGCCTTTCTTACCTTGGCCATGTCTCTGAGTATTGCACACCTTGTGCTTTTGGGCACTCCAGTGATGTTGCAGCTCTGAAATATGGCCAAACTGGTGGCAAGTGGCATCTTGGCAGCTGCACGCTTGACTTTTCTCAGTTCATGGGCAGTTATTTTGCGCCTTGGTTTTTCCACACGCTTCTTGCGACCCTGTTGACTATTTTGAATGAAACGCTTGATTGTTCGATGATCACGCTTCAGAAGCTTTGCAATTTTGAGACTATTTTTGACTTTTCTGAGCCTGTCAAGTCCTTCTTTTGACCCATTTTGCCAAAGGAAAGGACGTTGCCTAATAATTATGCACACCTGATATAGGGTGTTGATGTCATTAGACCACACCCCTTCTCATTACAGAGATGCACATCACCTAATATGCTTAATTGGTAGTAGGCTTTCGAGCCTATACAGCTTGGAGTAAGACAACATGCATAAAGAGGATGATGTGGACAAAATACTCATTTGCCTAATAATTCTGCACTCCCTGTAGTTAAAGCCACAAAGTCGATAGTGAGCAAAAAAACATTAAGTTAGTTCCAGAGTCCTTAATAGGCAGAGGTGATTAAGCGTACATAAATGTAAATGTGTTAATAATGCCTGTTTAAACACTTTCCTGTGATTATTTTCATGTTGGCTTGAACTAAAATATCTCCCTTTGCTGTTATTGCAATTGAATGCAATTTACTGCAACTTCTGCATGCGTATACATTTCACGTTTTGGAGAGGCAAAGTGTGAAATGGACACGGTGGACGGGTGTGTCTATTACACGCTTTGCTGTGATATTGGGTTGAAATGTAAAAGTGCGGTTGTATGGACCACCTCGATTCTTTTAGTTCAGTTTGTATTTGCATGCCTTTTTACTGTGTGTCAAAATTGCTGCACTAAATCTTGTAATACAATGCACAATGTAAGACAAAATGTGGGTGAAATGAAAGATTTCTGCTGATGTTTTTTCTCAAAGGCAAATGAACAAAACAGTTAATGTTTGGAAATACTACTAGGCTATACATTTACATGCGTTACACCCTTTAGAAACTTAATTCCATATTTATCACAATATGCAATGTATAATATAGTTTCTTATTTAAACATGTAAAATTTTACTGGAAGGTAAAGTCTTACATTTTTGTTTTCTGATTCCTTTCTCATACTGTAACTGACATGGAGACTTCCCATACAACTGAAGCCACACTAAGACAGAGATGATCAACATGTCACCAAAATCTAATATATTACATGGTATCATAATTATAAAAATGTGACATACATAACAGTATATACGATAAGTAATTTACCTTTCAACCTTTCTTCAGGTGGTATGTGTGAATATGCTTTAATCTTCTATAACAGTGAGTACTCCATTTGCTTTTCTAATTGGTTTTCAGCCTGAATTACTTTTATATCTGCAATTCTGACAGCCTCACTACCTTTAAAAGCCCATCATCTTGGCTTTTTTTTCTCTGAATGTCTGTGAGCCTTTAGGCTATCTTGTCTGCTCTTCTGCCTGCTTTCCTTCTGGTGCCTGGTTGTCTTTTTTTCTGCTACTTTAGCTGACTCAATGCCCATGCATGGTGGTGTTTAAGTATATCCCAGCTAAGTGCTGGAGGAAACTGATATATGAGAGGCAGTTAGTGCTGCACTTTGCCTTCTGGGGCTGTTAATCAAAGATTTTGACTCTTTTAAGTTCTCACTTTACAGTGTAAGGCTTCAAAGCGCACCTTGTTTTAACAGTTTCAAAATATAATCAGTGATGCATTGAATAAGTGAGAGGGGAACAAAGAGGTATTTTGACAATTTGGTCCCTGTACCCATATATTTTTTTCTACATTCTGCTTGTAAACCTAACGTAATAGCAATCTGATAAGAAACAATGCATGGAATAGTAGCTGAAAATTCTTTGGCCCTCGTTTGTTTGTGGTAAATAAGGAGCATGATTAACAACAGACATTCAAATAGAAGTATGTTTTTTATAATAAACTATTATGAAACAGTGTCTTTGAATGATTCTAGGTGCACCTTTGATGATGAAATTGTTGGGCTATCCTGCGTTTTGTTTTTTTGTTTGTTTGTTGTTGTTGTTGGGTTTTTTTTTGGGGGGGGGGGGGGGGGGGTAGTTAATTCTTCTCATTTATTGGTAATTCTGATGTTAGCTTCCTCAGTAACAAGGTTAAGAGACAATTTTGTAAATGTGTATTTTCCTAAAACATCTTGCAGTTCCTGGTAGAGTTGGTATTGGATCAATACCTGCATAATCGAACTGATTCTTCAGTTTCAGTTTTTCTCTTCTACATTCAGCGCATTACTCCAGTTTCATCAAAAAGTAGACATGTCTGCAAACATCACTCCTCTCACATCTCACATGCACATTTTGCTCCTCTCCCTCCCTTATTCTGTTGTCGTGCCGTCACATGACTCAGTGCTGCTGAAATGACACGTGTAGGCTGCAGTGAGCAACAGCGTGATGGCAGAGAGAAAGACGAGCATCGTGTGGAGACATCTTACGACAGTAAATGAAAGTATTGCAAACTCTGATGTGTGTAGGCAGACTGTTCACTACTGTGGCAACATCAGATGAAAACCAGTGAAAAAGAGAAATCCAAAATAAACAAAAGGAGGAGGAGGAGGAGGGAAATCCCTCAGACAGACTCAGACCCCCGGCAAAGAGACAGAGGTCACTGGCAAAGTCCTTTAACAGAGGCAAAGAATATCCAGGTAGCTTGCACAGTGGGGGAAATGTCAGCTCTTCAGTACGTTAAAGTGTTATTGGTCATCATGCTTGTTACTGTTGCAGACTGATTACCAAGAGACTCCATTCAGACATTCAAATAATATATTCACCTCACTGAAAAAATGGGTTGAATTATTTGACTGGAATTGAAAAACTCAAACATGAAATATGAAAATGTCTGAACATAATAAGTCTTTTTTGTCATTTCCAGTCATTTTCAGCCAAGCAAATTTACATTCCAGGTCTGAAAAATACTCTGTTTTACTACAGTGAAAGGTGTATTTTGTGGATGAACGGCATGTAAATGTATTATATCAATAGCTACAATGACCTATAAGGAGCTGTATCAACTGTGCATCATTTTTATTTATGGTTATAATCAAACAACACAAAAATGAATGGTAACAGGCCAAACATCATGGCACGTGATAATTAGTGAAACACAGACCAGTGACAGCACGTTTTGAAAATAACACCGCTGCACAGAACGCTGAGTGATGTGAGTTAGCCATGAAGCATAACACTTTTTTAACAGCATGTCTGTATTGAAGAACAGTAAGGATAGATGGAGGATGAAGAAAAGTGAGTAAGAGATGCACTTAAATAATTTGTGACCAAGAGATGAGCTGAGTGTGCTGTTTTAAAGTTGCCAGGGCTGCTTCGGTGCTGGACTTTCACTGTGCTCAGGACGCAGGCAGCTTGTCTACACACAGGGATAGGGAATCAAACATGTCTCTCTCAAGGCTAACAGGTATTTTTCCTGTCAAAGGAATAATTTGTGCCCCAAGGTTTGTAAGCATTCATCTAAATGGTGTGCCTTCTGAACCAGGGCTTCACAGCTGTGCCATGGAAGCATTGATGCAAACCAAGTGTATTTTTACTTTACGTGACAGTAAAAACTGGCTGACCAAGACCTGACTCTATACTACTTATGCAAAACATTTAAGAAATCAAGTGTAGTTTTCTTAAAGTCATGTAATAAATTATTTCCTTGGCTCCTATACAGTAACGTAGAAGTAATATCCATTTTGATCTGAAGCTATTTTTTCTGATTTGACAGCTATGCATGAGGTCGTTGATGGGAGAGATGTAAAGGAAGACTGACACTCAGAGACAGGAAGTGTGTCTGGCAGTGCAGATGTGTGTGCATGTGTTCCTGACAAGTGAGCATAAATCTGGGTAATATATCTGTGCTGACACAACACTACAGCTCCTGCTCACCCACAAGCATATGATAAAACATACAGATGCCCACATGTGGTTCCACTCCCAACACACACTCTCAGGGAAGCACATATATACTACTGATCCATCCTATTCAGCCAGTCTGCCACTAGACCCCTTTTAAGCTAATTGGGTCTACAGCAGTGATGCTAGCAAAGCTCATTACAGGTTGTCTGACACAATCATTTTGGAACTGTACTTCATTGTTTCCGGTCTCTACACTAAAAAGCAAAATTGCGTAACAATAAAAATCGAATAATATTTTTGTTTTTATTAAATCTTCTCCCAAATTCACATTTGGGGAAAAGATGATAATTCATGTATTTGAGGAGTTCTGTCTTTTAAATGTCATTACAAGATAAAAGATCAAGTTTAAATGAAGCATTTTCGATTTTTGTATCTAGCAATTTTATATCTGAAAGCATTATTTGTCAGTAAATTATATGTGGATAAACAGTAAAGCGGTGGACCAAATTCTACACTACAAATCACTGTACTCTTATTGTACTTTTTTACTATAAATCACAATACTTTGATGAAAGATTATGGATACATCACCACGGTTTAATTTAATCTGTAGTTACATGGTAGCTTTTGAGCAATGCTTTATGGTCTGATTCTTACCAAATTAGCCTGCATTTGTTTGACCAAAAGTTTTCAGTCTCCTCAAAAAGAGATCATTTTGTAACATTTCATACTACAGGACATCAGGATCATTTATTTTTGTTTTTAAATTGTAGGCTTGCCTGATAATACACTATCTACATCTGGTGCCTTGATCAAACATCAAGTCTTTTACTATGATTGATTTTCATTGATTTTCTGATCATTGCCTTCATTACCTCATGCTTTGCAGAGGACTGGGATTGCTGCTCAAGTCATCCTTCAATATAAATTGCACAAATAATTCAAGTCTCAAGATGAATCAGATTACTACTCCTGTTTTAAGATACTTCATCTGCTTCTCTTTTGTCCTTCAATTTTTCTCTCTGTTCTCATTTTTGCTCATTTTCCCTTGAAGTTTTCCCTGCATATATTTTCTTTGCACCACACTTCCTATTATTCACCTGTCTCTCATCATCTTTACTTTTGTTGTCCTTGGCTCATACCTCCCACTCCTGCTTGTCAGCAAGCCAAGCCCTGGTCATGATTTTTGTTTTCACTATTTGTGTGGGAGACACTTTCAGATGCAGAAGGTACCCAGACATATGTTTGCCAGTCAACCATTACATGTTTTTAGTCTCCTAAAAAATGATGGAAACAATTTATAAATCTAACCTTGTCCTATGGATGTGCACCTGCAAGCCTTTTTTACTCCATCTTCTGCTTTTTATGTAATTTATCAAAAAATAGCCATTATACAATTTGCATAAAGTACTAAACATTGTGAGTTTTTTTTTAATAACAGTGAAATTTAGATATTTACCACTCCAATTCAAGAAATTTTGTGCTGCTGTGTAAAATGTAAATTGAAAACAGAATGCAATGATTTAAAACTCTCATATACCCTCATTTTATTCACAACAAAGCACATGAAATGTATCAAATGTTTAAACTGAGGAAACCAGTTTTAAGAAAAAATAAGCTCATTTTGAGATTGGTATCCTAAAATTTGGGACGGGGCCATGTGTCGCATAAATACTTTTTTCGGATCCTTTAATTTCATGTTGGGCCGTATATTTACAGTTGATGAAAGGCCTGGACTGCAGGCAGACCTGTTCAGCACCTGGACTCTTCTACTATGAAGCCATGCTTGTTGTAATAGATTTATATGTGATTTATTGACATCTTGCTGAAATAAGGCCTTCCCTGAAAAATACTCCATCTGGATGGGAGCATATGCAGCTCTAAAACCTGTATATAGCTTTCAGCCTTATTGGTACCTTTTAAAGTGTGGCCATTTCTATTAGTGCACCCATCAGAGATGTGGGATTTTGAATTGAATGCTGAAACCAAGCCAGATGGTCCCTCTCCTCTTTAGTCCAAAGGATCATATGAGTTAAATTTTTTGGTAATATGAATTTCAATTCTTCTGACCACAGATCCTTTTTTCATTGCCTCAGTTCATTTTAACTAAGTGTTGGCCCGGAGGAGATGGGAGCATTTCTGGGCAATGTTCACATATGGCTTCTTTAACCTGCATTTATAGATGGGTTCACAGTCATTGATTTCTACAAGTGGTCCTGAGCCCATAAAATGATTTTTCATGACAGATTTATAGCTGTTTTTGATGCAGTGCCCATCTGCAGACCTGAAAAATCATTGGCATCCAATCACTGGCAAACAGAGATTTCTCTAGATTCTCTTTGTTTTATACAAATGATTCATTTTTTTTTTTTGCAATTTACATTGAGTTAGATTATTCTGAAGTAATTCCACATTTTGTAGATATCATTTTTTGCAAATTGGTAAACTATCTGACTTCACTTTTTAAAAAACTCTGCCACTCACACTGACCTGTTGCCAATTAACCTAATTAAAAGAGAAAAAATGTTTCACCAACTGTGTCTGTTTCTTTTCAGTACCACTTGCTTTTTCAGCCTTTTGCTGCCAATTAACAAATAGAAAATGAGCTAATATTTTCTAATTAAAGAGTCTCATTAAATATTTGATCAGTTTCATCTGTTCTTTTATGAATAAAACATTGGTTTATGGGATTTGCAAATCATTACATTCTGTTTTTATTCAAATTTTACACAGCACCCCAACATTTTCAGAATTGGGTTCATATTTCAGCTTCTGCTTTGAAAGTCAATTTCTAAATTACTATTTGCAAAGCTTCAGGATATTAAATCGGCAAGTCTTCGGTGCCATTATTAAATATGTGCATTGAAAAATTATACTGCTGTGCACAAAATTTTATGGCTATTTGTGTTATACTTTTATTAAAATCAACAGATTATTATAGTGGATGAGGTGTGATATATAAAGTATATGCAGAGGAGTAGAAATCTCTCTGTCCTTACTTGTTTCTCGTGTATTTGCATTTTTCTCGCAGTTCCTGTTTCTCTACACATGTTGTTTGTGGCATACTTTTACTTCTCATCCAGTTTCTCTCCTCCTGTTTCCATTTCTGCTGCTCTGCTCTCTTTCCATTTCTCCTTTCTCTTTTTCCCTTTCCCTGCCCTCTTTTGCTTGCTTTGTCATGTACCTACCACAGTGTCAAAACATTACCTATCTCCTCCCGTCTCCATCATTTTCTTCCATCACCCCTTGTTTCTTGTCTTTCGATTGACATTTAAGTGCAGAGGTTTTATAACTGACATTCTTGTCAAGATTAGACCTTGCTTACCGTCACTCTTACTGCCCACACCTCTGGCAGAGGAAGGAAGTCAAAGCTGACAGCCTGTCAGTGGCTTTGTGTATATAGTGGTACATTAACAGTCCAGACAACTTCTTGCAAACTTAGACGAACACAAACACACTCAAACATTTATTTTTTTTAGAAAATCATCCAGCAAGGATCGCATTTATACTTTATTTGCTAATGCAATATTGAAGTCTTAGCTGTTATCCGTGATAGTGGATTATCCCACACTATACCGCCATGCCTTTTTGTTTGCTTCAGTGACTTCAAGTCAGTTCACTTAAATTTTACTCATATAGCGCCAAATCCCAACAGCAGGGATCTCGAGGAACTTTATACTGTAAAATAAAGAGTCTATGACAATATGTGGTCACTTAACTTCTCATTAGTAATTTATTTTTAAAATATTTTTTTGACTAATACCACCAAACTAAGACAGTGAGTAAACCTAAACGCAATATGCTCCTGAGCCTTTTAAATTATAGGCATCAAATATTACTCTTTTTTTGTATTTACATCCAGTGTGTAGGAGAAAACCCCCAAATTTTATGTGATTGGTGAGTCAGACTCTTTCAGTTCAGTGTGGAGCACTAAAGAATGTGGGTGTTCATGAATATGTGCATAATGCCTTGGTCTGCCTCTCATATAAATCAATATTTACTTAAATGAGCGTTGTCAACACAGCAGCATAAAACAAAACAGCTCCCACCTACACTAATTCTGTTAAGGTCTTTGTTCTAATAACTCTTAGCTGCTTTGTTGTAATAGTGTTACTGCCCTCTCTGTTCGGGAGCAGGCTAATATTGTTATAGCCTTTGTATCTAATTAGCATAGCTGTGGCTGTGAAAGTGCTGTGTTGACAGAAAGCTGAAAGAAAACCAGATGAATAGAGTGTCATTAAACTGTGCACATGCACTGGCTTAAATATGCAATCGAGTGCATTTGGGTGTTTCCTTGCAATATATGTCTGTAGTGGCAATGGGGGCATCTCAGTCCCAGCCTTATTACATTATTCTCTAAAAAGGCTGGCAGAGAGTCAAAGCTTGATGCTTAATTACTGGATGCATAAGACATTAACAAAGTATAGGTTCCCTATCTTGATTACAAATGAATTGTTATTCTGTGGTGAAGTGTATTCCCTTCAGAGTCAGGCTGCTGTTTTCTTTAGTTTAAACAACTTAAGTATTATACATTTATAATTTAGGGTTATGTAACTAAATGGTAAAATACAGCAAACAAGTGAATGTCCTGCACAAAAATCTGAGATGATTTACACCCACATAATACCACCGTTTTTACTTTTCTCTTGCTAAACATGGAATTAATTGTGACTTTTAAAACGAGAGTTGTCTTTTAACATAAGTCATGGCAACCCAAATGGCCCAATTTAGGTGAAATACCTATAACAGACTGGTCATTTACTTCAGCTGCAGTGGCACGCCCTCACCAGTGTAGAATTACCATGCTAGTGCGGTAACATTTGCAGTGCTGGCATTAAGCTGTTAGTGATTCATGGAAGTCCATTACATTTGTATTTATTTGCTTTTATTAACATTGATGAGTTACTAAAAAAGAAAAATAAACATGAACGCACATTAAAATATCTACATTTTGAATGGAAATTTATTCTCAGAGGACTTCTGTAGCTTATGTCTGTTGTGTTGTGTTGGTCCTTAATTAACCCCAACACTGAGTCTTGATGTGAAAACAGGACAACAATAGAGATAAGAATACATTATCATTAACCGATGGGGCAGAAAACTATCATTAGCAAACTAATTATCAGTAGATGTTCTACCTTCATTAATAACACAAGCAGTGTTAAAAATTATTAAGAAACAGTGGATGCATTTAACCAAGCAAACAGAGCAATTGTTTAGTGTGACACTTTGTAACTAAGCAACAAAAACACTGGCTAATATTTCTTTATTGCAGACCCAATAAAATTTTTATTGCAATCAGAGATGATTAAAACAGTTTTCATTTTTCAGACTCAGGTTTCTGCTATTGTGGTTCTGAACTTTATTTTAGTTGCTTTTAAAGATGTTTGTATATTCTGTACATCTTATATAGGTGTCCAGTCACTGTATTTGTTAGTTATTTCCTGTTTTACAGTCATAGTCACTTGACATGTCTCTGTCTTCCATTTAGTTTTACTTCTCCTGTGTCATTATCTTTATTGGTTTCACCTGTGTCTCATTAAATTCCTTGAGTACCCCTTTGGATTATGTGAATTGTTTGTTTTCTCTATCCAACTTGCTGTTTTGCTTTGCCCTTGAATTTCATTTCTGCTTATAGATTTCTGCAACAGCTTAAATAATTGCCTTGACTTTTGTTTGACCCTGGCTACCTTCTGTCTCTCCATTTCGGGTCCTCAACTTTTACACTTCGCATTGCAGAATTTGAAGATTGTGACACATTCAAACTGTAAGTGCAATTGTGAATATGTTATATAACTTAAATTATGAGTGAAAATATCTGTATTGAATACTCAATGTTTAGGCCCAATTTGGAAAATTTTTAAAAGAATCCTGACCTGATACAAAATTTAAGAACCACTTCTAGTTACCAACTAGGCTACTTGGTTGTAGAGCCTTTTTTTTAAAAAACAAATTATGAATTAAACAAAAAGGACACCAAGAACCAGGCATACTAGTTTTGAAACTAAAAAGTTACTGATTCTGGAGTGGGTCTTAAAAAAGCAGAGACACAGGCATCATTGTGGTTTATTTAATGGTTGGCAATATAGACTTTTGGGAATTTGTGCAAACCAGTGTGGATGTTCGGATAGAATATGATTTATTTACATGTGCTAATGTATTTTTTGGACATCTCAGGAGAACTGAACTGACATTAAACTTTCTGAGTTGCTCTGTGGCACTGAGGCAAATGTCACATAGTGAAAACTGCAACATCTGTCTTAAGTCATCCCCTGTCTGTCAGTCTTGGTCTGTTGTGCAGTAACCAGTGAGGGGAAAAGTGTTATGTTTCTTTTTTTTTACTAAAATGTCCAGGGACAATAAAACTGAATCTAGTCTGAGGTCAGATTCACAAATTTGACACAACTGATGCTGTCACCCTGATGGTGACAATGCACATCTTATTGTTCAGTGTTATATTTCTATGCAACTTAAAAGTCAACATTAAGCTGCAATTTGCTTGTGTTACTATTCACAGTGATGAACGTTGTACAATTGTAAGGTTATTGTAATGCATAAAGTATATTCTGTACAGCAACACTCTCTGTATCATGCACACAATTACAGCAGCCATTTATTAACAGAAATTCTCTGATCAGTGCAAGGCTAATTATACACCACCACAATCTTTATTAAGCACCTTGCTACAAATAGGTTGGAGCACCTTTTGCCTTCAGAGCTGCCTAATTGTTCATGCATAGATTCAACAAGGCGCTGGGGATATTTTTCTAAGATTTGAGTCCACGTTGACATTATAGCATTACACAGTTGCTGTAGATTTGTCAGCTTCATATCCACAATGTGACTCTTCTGTTCCATCCCAAAAGTGCTCTATTAGATTGGGTTCTGGTGACTGTTGAGTACATTTGACTACAATGAACTCAAGGAACCAACTAATTAATCTGGGTTTTGTGACACAGCCCATTATTCTTCTGGAAGACGGGTACAGCAACAATACTTGGGTAGGTAGTATTTACACGATGGTCGTTTGGTACTAAGGGGCTGAAGTTTGCTAATACCAAATTTTGACTCTACCACCTGAATGTTGCAGGCAGAAATTTGGACCGATGAGTCCTTTCCCAGACTTCTATGGCCCAATTTTGGTGACATCATGTGAATTGTAGCATTACAACAGTTGTACCTAACAAAATGGCCAGTGAGCGAATGTTCCAGTTTGACACTGACTGGATCATTTGACTAGAAATGTGATTTAAGATGATGTAACTATGTCTAATGAAGAGCAGTAATGCTGGAAATTATTTTTTATTGAGTAAAACTGGAGCTCCACAGTGCAGAGGCTGCTGATTTTAACAGGCTTTTTTTCTTTTGGGGCTCATAATAGTAGGTGTTTGTTTAGCATGCATGCCCACATATTTCTGTGTGACTATGTGACACAGGTCAACACTAGAGATCCCTGATTCATAGTCTGTCTTGTCCAAGGACAGTCTATTAACACAGAATCAATGCTCTCAAACTGGTCATTACTATTTCATCAGCAGAAGGATTATAATCAATAAATCTGCTTTCTGCATGCACTAATGGGTCCTCACAGATGCAGTTTATTTAGTTATTGAATCCTGTCTTTTCCTAGCCCTGTGACCTTGTCTATTATCTAACCTTTCTAATTCCCTCTGTGTGCTTAATGGAATTATTGTCACACTTTTACTGTATTTCCTGTGACACAAATTGTCATTTATTGTCATTCATGTTAGAATATCTCCCAGCAATGAAGAGACTAAGGTTGACACAAACAGCTTGACTGTAAAAGGTAATGTGTGGCTGGGGCCTTTGACACTAAAGCTCAGGGGCCCATTAAGCCTTAATCCTTCCTGTCCTTGCTTACACAAGGGGGGGAACAGCTAATTAATGGAACAAACAGATATGTAATATAATATAGCTGATGAAATATAAGTAGTTTACACTAAATGTGGAGAAATGTTGTATTTGAAAGGAAGAAGGCAAGTAGTCACTATGTTAAGCATGCTGAATGTTATATAAGACATAAAAGTTCAAATTCAAATCCATTAGTGGAATGTGTCCTAACAGGATAGGACACATCTGGATCCTCAATTAAGTGCTAATTACATATATTCTTGTGTTCCCACGAAAATGTTGTTTTACTTTTAAGAATTACATTATCATGTCCTGGCTCAACCCATACAGAGGCTGTTAGATCCTCAGTGGTGCCTCACACACATATTCATCACATCACTAAACTACATCACAAACTGCCCTGTGCACAATGTGTTAATATGTAGATAATCTGAATAACAAAGAAAAAAAGAAAAAAAGAAAAGAAATTCATTTGTAAAGATGCTGCTAAACTTTTACCCTCACATCCTTTTGTTCTGTACAGATCAAGCGCTTCACAGTGCAGTGCAGAAATGCAGTGCGTTACTGATACACACAAACCGTGAACTCAAAAGAAGACTCTGGAGGGATGGAGCAGTATTAGTTAAATCCTCAATTTTCCCTCCAGGACAAGTCAAAATGTCTTCTGTGTAAAGGTTTACATTGAAAACAGGCATAAGGAGTTTAATCTAATTACAGACGAGGACCCTCCATGTAAAATATGCAGTTTTGGTCTTTTAGACTACCGAAAGAATAGACTGATTCGTGTGGGCCGGCTATGTGCTCTTATCTGCTTGTCAGATCCAACATTTCCAAGTTAACTACTTAAAAGGTGTCTATAAGAAGGCTCAGGACTGCCATGTACTGAGGTCTTCTCAGGACATGCTGTTTTATGTTCTCCGAATGAGACTGCATAAGACTACATATTTGAAACAAGACAAGTATTTGTCCCCCATCATGATGTATTCCATACACAGTGTGAAATATCCAGCTGGTGAATTGGGACACGGTAAGAGGAAAAATTAGATGACCCAGAGGCAGAAGAGATGGAGTACCTGTCCCCATGATGCATTGTTCACATGGGTTGCCTGATTTGGACTTGAAGTTCTAACCCTGCAATAAAATAATGAATCAGTACCTGTTGACAAATTCTACTAATTATTTTAATAACCGGAGTGGTTTTAGCATACTGCTTTGTGTGTTTGAAGGAAAGAAATGATGAATAAAATGTAAAATGGGGTTTCGGTGCCAAGCCCTCATTCATGGATTACATTGTTATTGTGACCTAACCTCAGGTGAATTGGAAGTTAATGGTGCTGCTTATAACAAGGTTGTTCTACTGTGATGTTTTGTGTTGGGTTGTACAATATTGTGCATGGCATTTCAATCTACTTGTGTGTGTAGTTGCTGTGTGAAATTGAATTTTACTATGTACAGCTGTGTATAAGCATGTGTGTGTGTGTGTGTGCGTGTGTGTGTGTGTGTGTGTGTGTGTGTGTGTGTGTTTGTGTTTAGTTTGGAAGAGCTGCTTAAAATGATTGACAAATGACAAGTCATTGACAATCGTGAGACTAGAAAAGAGAGCGGAGACAGTTTTGAGAGGTGAGGAAAGACCAGAATATAGAGACGGATAAAGAGAGCATGGCTGGATTTCTGTTTGGGTTTTAGAGAAGCTGGAGAGAGCTAAGAAAAATACCGTAATCTATAAAGGAAAATGAGAGTAATCTGGCAGGTGCAGGTGAACAAGCAGATGTTTGTGTTATGCCAGGGTGTATCATGTCTGAAGTCTCACCTCTCTCCTGATGTAAAATCCAGATTCCTCCTGGCCAACTGATGTTTATTTCACATTAAATGTAGGAAAAACAAGATAAAGAGAAAGAGATGGAGTGGCAAAAGGAAAGGAAGCTAATTCAGAGAGCAAGTCTGATGCACTGGATGTGGGTGAAGAGGCAAGAGGAAAGGTTATGGTGTTGAGGGAGGAAAGAAAAAAGGTGGTGAGCCTATAAAAATTAGAACTGGGAAAAAAACAGAATGTTCGATACAGGAAAGGATGTAGGAAAATAGGCAAGGGGAAAAGGTTGCAGCAAAAAGGGGGAAACAAATGTCAGGTGAAAAGAAAGAGGTGGGGGACAAATCCCAAAGGAAATAAAGGAAAATCTGTATCTCTAACCGATTTAATACTGAAGCTGTTTCTCTCTTGCAATCACATTCACACACATCCACATCCACACATCCACATTCAGATAATAAACACATGAACCAGACTGTAGATGACTGCCTCATGGGAGAAAGACAACTTCAGCCCAGAGTGAGAATGGAAAATACCCCAACAATCAGATGAGCAAGCACTTTAGTGACAGTGGGAAGGAAAAACTCCCTTGTAACAGGAAGACACCATGGGCAGAACCAGGCTCAGAGTGGGGAAGCCATCTCCATCAACTGGCTGGGATTGAGGGGCGGAAGATAGTACAAAGACATGCTGTGAAAGAGAACCAGAGATTGATAATAACTAATGATTAAAGGCAGAGTGGTGCATCATGGAAAGCTGCCAACAGCGTAGGGGTGTTGCAGCATAACTAAGGGAGGCTCTTCAGGGACATCTGATCTAGCACTAACTACATGTTATTATCAAAAACAAAACCTTTAAGGGTCATTTTAAAAGTAGAGAGGGTGTCTGTCTCCTGCATCCAAAGGATGGTCTTGAAAGCTAAAGGCTCCCCTAAAGGCTGCCTCCCTTTCTACTTTTAGATACCCTATGAATCACAAGTTCCACCAGTCTAACAACAAAGTGCTCTATTGGGCAGTAAGATGAGAAGCTTGAGAAGGGGTTGAAAGAAGAGCTAGAGAAGATGTGGAAGGTGATGCCAACAGTGGTCTTCATGGTACTCAGACACTCGGGGCGGCGACCCCAAAACTGTAACCAGGAATGACACCCTGTACAGAATTTCTGTAAGATGCTAAAGTTGTCACACATTCACACAAGATTGCAGGGGCCATACAAGTTACTAAGTATTATTTTGAGTTGCTGCAATTAAATGTCAGAAAATAGACTAGCCCGCCTCAGTTTTTTCACTTCGATTTTTAAGATGTCTTTGAAGTCAGTCCACTGTTGTCTGATATTTTTTATTTCCAGTAGTATGAATATCTAGCATGATTTATTTTTTCCACTGACACTGACTATGTTTTCTAAGTGTTCCTTTAATTTTTTTAAGCACTGTTCACTGGACTTAAGAATACCTTATGAGAGATAGATAGATGGACTAGGTGAGGTGTTGGCAGACTCAGATAATAAGCTGAAATGATTAGCTACACACACAAACAAATAAACACAGATAAATGAACCTCGGCAGGCAACCTTTTTATGCCAGCATAAACAGATGTACACACAAGGCTCTGCTAACATAAACACACACAAGCAGTGAAAGGCAGACACTGGTTTTCAGCCATTTGAATCTCAGTAGTGACAATCAGTATGTTATTGTGGGGAAACATAGTGCATTAAAGTCTCATTTAAAAGGGAATATGAGCTTTAATCACATGCAGAGGGTTGTTTAACTTGCAGTGCAGAACTTTTGTCTCCCCCTTCTGACAAAGGCAGTAACTACACCAACATTGTGGATGCATGTTTATTTCACAGTTCGAAGAATACAGATATGTTTTCTACTTTCAACTGTAGTGCAGTAAAGCACATACTATACAAGAGCAGCAAGCCGTTGATCTGTTTGTTCTCAGTGTCACCATTTTTTCAGACATTTCCTAAAAAACAGGGAGATAGTAAATAGGTACAGCAAACACTGAGCATGATTTTCAGCCCTGTGTCCTAGAACAGATTTGTTTCAGTAGTTGTTAAAGTCTAGTAAACATAAGTCTAACTTAATAGTGCACAAGTTATATAATGAAATATTTCCCTTTCACAGTCATATATATGACATTATTGGATTATAGTTATTAATTAATTGTTTAGCACCTAAATGTGCTACACAATTAATTGATATAAGAGCTCCTTGACACAATTGTGCAACATCCACCCATCCCTTTTCAGGATCAGGAGGTGCTGAGGTCCAGCTACCATTGGGTACACCCTGGACATGTTGCCTCTGTCAACAGCTATAATAAGAAACTAAATTGAGTACACATAATGTCTGCATCCAAAAATATCACAGAAACAGTAGAATAACATAGAAATAGTAAAAGTACCTTAAACCTTGAGCAAAACTTGAGTAAATGTACTAAGTCACACTTTCCTTGTAAGAATAAGGGTACACAGGTCCAAAGGCACTGGCGGGCTATCGCCTATCTTGTGGGGCATTTGGCACCCCAAACTCTCCTTCTGTACATGCCCTTGTTAGCTCCACATTTAATCAAACGCCTTTTCTAAGGTCTTCTTGTCTAACCCTTGTTAATAAATTCCACATTTACTTGTTCTATGCCTAACCTCTAACAAAAGAAACTGAACATGTACTGTTTCACACTGTGTGTGAGTTTGTGTGTGTGTGAAGGGGTATGGGCAATTTAGTTTTGACCAAGAAAAAAATAAAAACACTGGCTTTTAGTTCTGTTTTGCCTCCTTGCTGGCTTTTTACAGCTGAACCAAGAGCTGTAAACATAAATTTATACTGACTGACAAGTTAGTCAGTATAAATAGAGTTAGTCATTTATTGGAAAGTTTTAGTGTCACCCAACATCATAAGTGCTATATGGCCCCGTGTGGGAATATAAAATCTAGCACTTGACAGAAAGTCATGCAGCACTTTACTGAACCTTTCTAGTGTCACACTACTCATCTAGAATGTACAAGAAGCTTAGAGGCGAGACCCTGCTTTTCTGTATTGATTATTTAGGGCAGTCGGACTTGTCAGTCAACCCCTGACCTCAGAATGGTCTAGTTGTATGTAAACAGCAAGTTAATGAAATTCTGAACATATCATCACTAACTGAGTACTGTCTTGGCATCTCTAGGTCTGACTGCAATAGAGTAAAGCTAAATCAAACACATAAAATCTTGTTATATGTTATATTCTGTATGTTTTAAATGTTTCATAAAGAGGATGCTGTGTGTTTCTTTCACTGATGGAAGAAACATATACAAACCCTTTTGCAGACAACGGTTCTGCATGGTTAACAAAAGCACATTATTATAGCCATCACTTACAACCATTTATTGTTTCAGTGTGAAAAACTTTCCAGTAGTTTTCAGTAGTTAAATTATGTTCTCATTTCAAATAAAACTCTTTCATGTTGTTTTTGATATTTTGATCCCACTGTAGTAAAAACAGTATTATTCTCTGATGGCCAAAGCTGATGAGACGATGGAAACTTTGCATTGATAATTTGACTACATCTTAAATTTTACCTATTGGGAGTTTTATTATGTCAGTGCATTAGACTGAGACTGACATCATAATAAAGCACAGAAAAAAACAATAACATGGTGCTACTGGGGTGCAGTGAATGGGTGGAATATGTCTCATCACGTAGAACTTCAAAAAAGGCTCACAAAGAATGAGGAAAATCATCAGAGACAGAATGATACTGACAGAGACACAAACAGAAACAGAGAATGAAAGAGTAAAACAAAGCAAGAGAGAGATGCATAGGCATCCAGAGACAAGAGTTTATAAAAAATGGAGTTGGAATAAAAAAACATAAAATGACAGAAAAATGTAAAAACAAACAAAAACATCCGCACATGTGGGGGAAGAGCCGAATAAACATGAGTTGTTTGGGGATTTGGTTTCATAATTTACCTAATCTTCCTGTTTGAAAATAAACTCGGGCAATAGTCATAGCTGTGGTCTTCTGTAATTTAAATGTAATGTGGTTAACTGTAATTAATATGCAAAACGCTTCTTTGCAGCAACTGCCATTTTAATAGTGTAACAAAGAAAGGCAGATTAATGTGAGACAGTACTGGCTAACAGTGGCACATTTACATTTTTATTAATGTTGAAGTATTTGCACTATTCCTCAAGATAAATAAAAACAGAAAACAGCAACTAATAAAAAGAAAATGTGATGACTTAATTTTTTTGTTTTTCATAGTATAAATAAACGATTCAAGTGCAGGTGAAAATAATATCAAGAGGAAAAATCACAAAGGTTGATGTAAAACGCTGATATGCTGAAAATACACGTGTCAAAATCTCCTGTTACCCACTAGAATATGTGACCTGAAACATTTCTTTAGTCACTCTGTCCTGATCTTTTTTTTTTTTTTTTTTAAAAACAAGCAAACAAAAAACCCATCACTTTCACATGCATTGCGTTGACTACCACATGCTAGGAGAAGTGCAGCTGTCACTGCAAAACATGATCTTGTAGTCTGAAGACAGCTGGAAACAAACCTGATCTGCTGGTAACAGGATACAAGTTTTAGGTAGAAACATGTCTCCAGTAAAAATAAACAACTGACCAGCAGGCAGTAGAAAGATAAACAACTGGAAAAGATGTATGCGTGTTCAAACATTCAGACCCTGACACCAAAATTTCACACTCTATACACATTCATCCTTTACTCTGCTTACATTGTAACAGAACATATGTGTATACACAGACACACACAAATGAATGTGTGTTCACAACACACAGGAGTTCTACACTAAATACACATCATGTACTTTCATAACACTGGCAGAAACAAGCGTTACAACTCCACTAAGCAAACAAGGTATGTGCAGTTATCTTGACAGAAATAAAAAAGAAGAAGAAAAATCATCATATGCAGGCATGTATTCAAGGACAGGTACAATACACACTTTTGTGGTGTAACTCACTTATTCTCGGCAGCACTCTCACTCGCACACATATATACTTTTCTATATCTCTTTCATATTCCATAGGGGCTGGAGTTAATCCTCAACACAGGAGGTGTCATCACCTCACTGAGACTGTTGGATCCTGCTGACACACCTCAAGCGTAAGTCGAGATGAATTAATGTCATTTAGTTCCCTTCACAGTCAAACACTGGCATGCACTGTAATACTTTAAACTCACATATGCCTCAAACACGAAGTCAAATATTTGAACGGAATTGAATTCACTGTTTTTGTCAGCGCTCATATGTGCTGGGCTGTCATCTCCAATATTACAGCCGTTAGCTCACATGCTATTTGTTCACATTCAGACTGTTTACATATTAATACGTCTGAAGAAGTATGATTAGTGGGAGTCCCTGAAACCTATTTGTGTTTGAGGAGTGTGGGAGGAAGAGGAAGAGTAACAGGAGCCTTTTGAGCTCTTTCTGTCTACCTCTCTCTGCATGTTTCCCCTCAGTTATTCTCTCTCTGTAAATATTCATTAGAGCTCTTTGTAACACTTAGTTCAGCTTTCTTTCCCTGATGCATAACCCTAAACACTGCTGCATGTGATACATGCTGATGAAGGTGACATCGTTTCAAAAAAGTTTTGATCTGCTTTTGGGAAACAGTTGAGATTTTTCTTTAATCTGCAGAGATGGCAAAGTAGGTAGGATCATTTGCTTTTTTTCTGTATTATTTTAAGTGCAGACATATGATTTCCACTGGTGTGTGATATTCTAAAGGTTCTTCTGAGTCACTGATCAAACTCAAATTTAGGTTGTTCAGAGTTTGATGGTTGTCATATCTCAGTTTTTTGTTGTCCTCTGACAGTCTGAAAGGCGTTTCTCTGTCTGTATTGAATTATCTTGCTTTTTAAAAATCACTGGGATAAAAAAAAGAATATGAAAATTATATGAACGGCACAGGTTTAATATTTGGATATTTAAGAGACAGAGTTAGTCTTAACCAAAAGTGAATAGACGCTTATTAAGAAATACAGCTTTGGCTTAGTAATTTCCCTCATTTATACCTTGTCCTCCTAGGTGGCATGCTGGTAACACAATGTGCAGCATACATGTAAAATTGTTCTCTATTGTTTTGCAAGGAGTTTATTATTGTTATGGTCCGGGTGTGTGCCAGTGTGTCTCCCTCCGAGCCGGCGTCTCCACCCCTGGGAGGGGCCTCAGTGTTTTTGCTGATCGCTTACACCTGTGGGTAATTTAGCCGGGGACTCAATCTCTCTTCGCCAGATTCTCTGCTAACATCAGTCAGTGCAGGCCACCACCATAATTCCCTACGTATTTTGTGAATCTCCTTGCCTCACTGTATGTTTGTCTTTTGTGCGCCTCTCTCTTAGCTACACCTAACTGCCAACCCCTGCCGAAGAGCTCCTACTTGGATGCTGGACCGTCTGGCAGTCCCACAGGCTATTACCCGAATCACCTACCTGCCTCTCTGCCTCCATGCCAGGAGTTTTTGGATTACACATCCGGACTACTCACCCCTTTACGTCATCTCCGACCACCTGTGGCAAGTACGCAGTACGAAGGAGGATTCTGAACCAACAACATATTCATATGTCTCCTTATCCGTATCTGAACATCTGCACTCTGTTACAGTGACCCCGACCTTTTCCTGGATCTAATGTGACTTGCTTTCCAGTCCAATCCCCGGAATAGCTGTCCCCTCTGACCCGGACCAGATTGTTACTTAGTTTCAGTGGTGGAATGTCATACTTGTCTAACTCACCTTTTTGTTTATGAATATTTGTGGAATCATTAAACATTATTCTTAAAATCTTCTTACGAGCTGTTCGGCGTCCTGCATTTGAGTCCTGTCACTCGTCTAAGACGGTCTCGGCCGTAACAATTATGTACCAAGAGCAGGTTTTACACTCTTTTCAGTTCCCTGTGGAGATTGTTGTAATTATAATGGGGCAAAAGAAAGTAGATGGTTGTGGGAAGCTGCTGTTCTATGTCACTCTGCAAACTACAACTTTATTAATAAAATCAATATGACTCAAACCATATTTTAGCACAAATCCAAAACTGTACTATATTACTGTGACATTAAAAACATTTAATATGGCAGCTTGAGTCAAGGGATAAACTGTCAGTTGCAGCATTTACTGCTTCACTGTGAAAGAGTTTGAAAACGTCATCATAAAGAAGAAACCTCCACAGTGCTTTGTGCAACAGGGTTAACGCTTTGTGTAAGCACCTTCCACCTCAGGCTGACCATTACAATAAGCCTTATTATCCCTATCAGAGAGGGAAGAAACACAAACATACATATGTAGGCACTTTTTTGATCATCACTAATAAACGATAGTAATGGAACATGTATGAAGTTATTTCTTGCCTTTGAAGTGATTCATGGATTTGCATCATTTTGTTTATTTGATATAAACAAATAAATCATTTCAATGAAAAGATGAATAATGTCATCACGTATTCTGTTTCAGAGGACATAATCTCCTTGACCTGTAAGACCCAAGACTGGTAGAAAATGAAATGAGTGGGGAAATGATCAAGACAGAGTGGAATTAAAGAAGAAACTGATTATATTTTAAATTAGAGATTAATCATTTACAGAAAATGTCAATCTCTGCAAAAAGTGTCATGGTCCTGCATATTGGACGCACGGCTCTGAGTTTCTTAGACTTTTAAATTCTTGTTTATTATAAAATAAAAGCTGTGGCACATTTTCAAATTCAGATTCAGCCATGCCTCATTACCCTTCCCTAGTTACCTTGTGCATTTATAGGGCTGGTCTCCCTGCGTCCTCAGCTGCATCATATTGTGTTGCTGATTTGTAGTTCCTAGTGTGTTCTGTTCTGAGTTTTCTTTGGATTTGGACCACAATAAAGGCTCAACTTTTGCTCTGACAAGTTAGACTCAAAAGTCTTCATTTGGGTCCCACCTCCATACCTCCACCTCATGGTAAAAAAGACAGTTGATGATTTCAAATGAATATTAGTATAGCTGAAACAAACTGTCACATTTTAAAAATGGACTCATGCAATTAAATTACAGAAATAAATTGTGCTGTGTTTAAAAAAGTACATATGCTGCTTCCTGCTGTCTGTGTAAACAGTTGTTATCCTGACTTAGTGGTTAGGAGTTTGGCTTCTGCAGCTAATACCAGCTGGTAATTTAGAGAGAGATGGATAATTAGAAAAGACAGAGTTGTAGTTGCATGTGTATGCCTGTAAACTTGTAGTTCTGGCTTTCAGTTTCACTTGCAACACTGGGTCAGTCAGGTATATTGTAGGGGAATACATACAAAAGTGGTGCACAATAGGTGTACAGGTTTTCTGTTGGGTTTAATGGAGCAGCCAAACAAGGTTCTTTCCATGTGTGGCTACTATTTTTCAAACTGTGGAGAGTTTCAATTTATACAGCAGATAACATTGTAAGAACACCCCTTTGCAATAATAAATCTATTAGTAAATGCCATCACTTGTTCTTTGATGTTTCATTTTCAAAATACCTTGGGAAAAATGTTTCTCTCCTCCTCTTTTCTTGTTTCTCCTCCTGCAACCTCAAGTCTCGAAGTATTACTAAAATACATTTTATCATTACATCACCTTTCTCACTACCTTTTTTTCTCTCCTTCCTTTGTGGTTGTGCTGGTGATGACGTTTATCATTTATTTTACCCCACACGTCCCCATGTGCTTCACATGTAAGGGATTATCATCATCCCTTACATGTGAAACTCTCAAGATTTAATCCTATCAGGACTTCCCTTCTGCACTGCATGCAAATTCACCACTTGCCTTTGCACATGTTGTGTAGTCAAAAGTAAATTGTGTTTTTGTGCCAGGCAAGCACAGTTACTCTGAGAAATTAACATAAATAAATTTCAAATAGGATGGAAGCAGTGAATTGATTTCTTGGAAGGGAAGTGGGTATCATGAATAATGACTTAGCAGGGGCTAGTCCTTGAAGTCCCTGATGGAAACCAGGCCAATGTTTTGTATGCCTTGTACACTAAATACACTGGCTCTTTCTGACATCTAGTGGTGACATTATCAGTTGCACTGATGGTAGTTAGTATTCCTATTTGTAGGCTGAATGAATGACAATGGATAGATGGATAAATTCATCTTGGATGGTTGATACCTGATGCAAAGCTCCAATATTAGAAAGGAAAACACATTTTCATCTCCTCTCAAAATGGAAACTTTTGGCTAATATAATCAAGCAAATTACAAGAGATACCCCTCTCTGAAATTTAGTTATGACGTACCATTATTAAAATTTAATTTGTACTACTTGTGCTGTAGCTTATGATATCCCCAGTTAAACCATTGACTAAGGAGCAGGGATATCTTGGAATAATAATAAAAGTATGCACAGTATAACCTTAATAACAGTAAATTCTACTCTTGGTGAGCAGTAGACAGTTCATCCAGTTCACAGACTTGGACAAAGAACCTTAAGCCATACTTGACTGAAGAAATTTTTAGAAAGAAATATTTTCTCTGCTAAATAAAGGTAAATGTTTTTTATTGTCCCATATTAGATCTTCGTAAATCCTTGGTGGGGAAAGATCTTCAGTGAGCTGGTAAATTAATTTGTTACATCTTCCCTCCATACTTACCTTAGATCCTGTTATCTAAAGCATGAACAAAAAGCATCGTGCAAAAGAATTTGTGGTGACAGAAAAGCAGGGTAAGAAATCTTAAATCTCCAGTGATACAATATTGGATGAAACTCAATTGGTGTCATAATACTTTGATATGGACTAAATTTATTTAGCATATCGTTTCAAGCTTGGCAGCAGGGCTACTTAAATTACATCAGTGTAACTCACTAGAGAAGACAGCAGTGTAATTAAAGACCGGTGCTCACTGCTTCAAGGGACATTTTAGCAAAAAATTACGAAATGTGCTCTTTGTAGGACGGTGGCCTGAAACAAGAATAAAACGGTGCTTGTGTTCGCGTGCGTGCACTCTTTTATTCTTGTTTCAGGCCACTGTCCTACAAAGAGCAAGGTGTGCCTTGTCAGGGTTCATTTCTGGAATTTCTTCTTAATGGGGCTGGGATCATCAGTTGTGTTGTGCAAAAGTCAAGTTGGCACACAGCTGACAGCCCTATTTGACAACTGTTAGAATTCATATTATAACAAGAACCAGTCACTTAAGAAAAGAGAAATAACAGTCCATCATCACTTTAAGAACTGAAGGTCAGTCAGTCTGGAAAAGTGCTAAAACTTTGAATATGTTCCCAAGTGCTGTCGCAAAAACCATCTAGTGTTAAACGACAAAACTAACTCACATGACTCATATGAGTGGCTCACCAGCCTCAGACATCGCAAGTTAACAGCACCTCAGATTAGAGCCCAGATAAATGCCACACAGAGGTCCAGTAGGTTCAGAGGAGACTTTGAGAATCAGGCCTTTATGGTCAAATAGCTGCTAAGAAACCACTGCAAAAGAAAAACAACAAGCAGTTGACATTTGTTTGGGCCAAGAAACACTGTGCTAGATGGTCTGGCCTCCACAGTCACCTGACCTAAACCCAATCAAGATGGTTCAGGATGAGATGGAATGCAGAGTAAGGGCAAAAGGGTCAACAAGGGCTCAGCATCTCTGGGAACGCCTTCAAGACTGTTGGAAAACCATTTCATGAAGCTCATCGAGAGAATGTATGCAAAACAGTAATCAAAGCAAAGGGTGGCTATTTTGAAGAATCTGATTACTACATAATTGCAAATGTGTTCATTCATACTTTTCATACTTTTGATGCCTTCAGTCAGACTCTACAATGTAAATAGTCATGAAAACAATGAAAAAACATTAAATGAGAAGGTGTGTCCAAACCTTTGACTGGTCGTGTTTGTGTGTGCATGTGTGTGTTTATATATTTTAATTTAATTGAAACAATTTTGCTTTTTAGTCTTTAGTCAAAAACAAAACTGATGTTACTGTTTAGATATGATAATCATTACCTGCCAAGACAAACATGTTTTCATTTGATATATGTTAATTATAAGGCAGCTTTGACAACTTTACATTGGGATTTGCATGGTAAAAACTATTATGATAAATAGACAATTCTTCACTGAACAAAGCATCAAATAACATTAAAATTGCACCTCCTTATTTATAGCCCAAATACAACAGAATCATTATTCTGCCAGAAGGGGGTGCTGGTAGTTCTTCAGTGACCCAAGAAATTCCCTGATCAGGCACATTCATCTGCTACTTCAAGAAGTGGCACATTAGTGACACAAAAGAGTTTGTTTGTTTTTTAATACAGATGTTTCAAAAGTCTTTCTCACTTGGTAATTTTCATTTGGACCTCAATTTATAATAGCAGACAAGATTTAATAATGTGATTGTCTTCTAATGGAAATTTAGTATCCTAGCATCCTGACAATAGAATTAAATTAGTTTGCGGTTTTTAATTTATTTATTTATTAGAATGAAAACATTTTTCATAATCCATTCCCACTGTAAATGTAATCACTCAAATGCATTCATATTGCCCTTCCATCCAGTGGGACTATCATTCAGTTGAAATTCAGTGGTGTTTGCAACATTTCTATGTGTGAATTCAAAGAATGTAATACTACCATATCCTGTGATTGTTTTATTGCATCTTTTAATCAGTTTGACTTTTCTATTCTGACTTATAGTAATTAGGGGAAAAAAAGTGCTAGTCAAATGCACATTTCACTGAAATGAGAAATGTGTGACACATGTATCCAACACTGGAGACACACCATTTCATTGCAATGAATCTCACTGGACTGAGCTAATTAATGAATGCAATTAGTATTTAATGGTCAGGTCAGTGGCTGATCTTCTAAAGGACTTGAATGGACCATTATCAGCATGTGTATGGTCTTAGGAGGATGCTTCAATGTTGTCTCAAAGTGGTAATAATGCATTTTTATATATAAAAAACCCCATTAAGAACTCTCTATGAAATGAAGTTATGGTCAAAGCCCACAAAATTGTCCATGAAATCTAATCTAACAGCTCCTGAACAGCCTAAGATTTTCAATCGTGTTCGATTTTTTTCACAATAATTACTGGTCTTTGGCACCTTTTCTTTTCAGGCATATTCTGCCAGAACAAATAAAACACAAACTGTATTCATCTTTTGGCTGATTAGATCACCTTTCAGGACTGCGTGGTTGACGTCTTCTGTACTCTTAGTTTTTTACTGGTTTACACCAACACATCAATAAAATTATCTTATGTTATACTACTGATTGAAACACTCCGCTTTTCCTATTTGTTACAGTGGGGCAAAAAAGTATTTAGTCAGCCACCGATTGTGCAAGTTCCCCCACCTAAAATGATGATAGAGGTCAGTAATTTGCACCAGAGGTACACTTCAACTTTGAGAGACAGAATGTGAAAAAAAAATCCATGAATTCACATGGTAGGATTTGTAAAGAATTTATTCGTAAATCAGGGTGGAAAATAAGTATTTGGTCAATAACAAAAATACAACTCAATACTTTGTAACATAACCTTTGTTGGCAATAACAGAGGTCAAACGTTTACTATAGGTCTTTACTAGGTTTGCACACACAGTAGCTGGTATTTTGGCCCATTCCTCCATGCAGATCTTCTCGAGAGCAGTGATGTTTTGGGGCTGTCGCCGAGCAACACGGACTTTCAACTCCCGCCACAGATTTTCTATGGGGTTGAGGTCTGGAGACTGGCTAGGCCACTCCAGGACTTTCAAATGCTTCTTACGGAGCCACTCCTTTGTTGCCCGGGCGGTGTGTTTTGGATCATTGTCATGTTGGAAGACCCAGCCTCGTTTCATCTTCAAAGTTCTCACTGATGGAAGGAGGTTTTGGCTCAAAATCTCACGATACATGGCCCCATTCATTCTGTCCTTAACACGGATCAGTCGTCCTGTCCAAGAGAAAAACAGCCCCATAGCATGATGTTTCCACCCCCATGCTTCACAGTAGGTATGGTGTTCTTGGGATGCAACTCAGTATTCTTCTTCCTCCAAACACGACGAGTTGAGTTTATACCAAAAAATTCTACTTTGGTTTCATCTGACCACATGACATTCTCCCAATCCTCTGCTGTATCATCCATGTGCTCTGTGGCAAACTTCAGACGGGCCTGGACATGCACTGGCTTCAGCAGCGGAACACGTATTGGCACTGCGGGATTTGATTCCCTGCCGTTGTAGTGTGTTACTGATGGTGACCTTTGTTACTTTGGTCCCAGCTCTCTGCAGGTCATTCACCAGGTCCCCCCGTGTGGTTCTGGGATCTTTGCTCACCGTTCTCATGATCATTTTGACCCCACGGGATGAGATCTTGCGTGGAGCCTCAGATCGAGGGAGATTATCAGTGGTCTTGTATGTCTTCCATTTTCTGATGATTGCTCCCACGGTTGATTTTTTCACACCAAGCTGCTTGCCTATTGTAGATTCACTCTTTCCAGTCTGGTGCAGGTCTACGATACTTTTCCTGGTGTCCTTCGAAAGCTCTTTGGTCTTGACCATGGCAGAGTTTGGAGTCTGACTGTTTGAGGCTGTGGACAGGTGTCTTTTATACAGATGATGAGTTCAAACAGGTGCCATTCATACAGGTAACGAGTGGGGGACAGAAAAGCTTCTTACAGAAGACGTTACAGGTCTGTGAGAGCCAGAGATTTTCCTTGTTTGAGGTGACCAAATACTTATTTTCCACCCTAATTTACGAATAAATTCTTTACAAATCCTACCATGTGAATTCATGGATTTTTTTTTCACATTCTGTCTCTCACAGTTGAAGTGTACCTCTGGTGCAAATTACTGACCTCTGTCATCATTTTAAGTGGGGGAACTTGCACAATCGGTGGCTGACTAAATACTTTTTTGCCCCACTGTATATTAGCAATGTTTATGTTAATAGGTGAGCATACATGTTTTTATTACTAATTTTAGAAATTAGCAGTGCCCATTTTACAGCTAATGCCATTTTGCAAATCAAACAAAAAAGAAATATAAGACATTTGAATGTAAATTGTATTCTTATAGATGCATTTTTATTTTTGTTGTTGAGTGTGCGTGTGCGTGTGTTTGTATTTGTGTGTGAAAGTCTTCCCATGTGTTTATGGTTTCAAGTGACAGTTAAAAGGCAGAGTGAAGAGGCCCATCTGGAGAAGTGAAACATGAGCCATTATTTCACTCTCTTTGTCAATGTGTGTGAGTGTGTGTGTCAGCATGTGCATGAGCGACTGTCTGTTACTGACAATTCGGGTCAGTTATTGGCCAGTTAACATGTTGTCTTACACACTTAAGCAAAAACTGTATGAACACCTGCACAGCCTTACAAACATTTGCTTTGCTGCTCTACACCATAGACAAAGTTTCCATCCAAGTCTGAAGATGAAGAAAAACAGGCCATTCATCAGGAGACATGGGATATGGGACTGAGACATTGGTGAGCTCTGGAGACAGAGATGCATGATAAATGAAGAAAACCTGTTATATTATCTAACTATTAATATACCTTTGATAGGATATGTTCCTACCTGCTCATCCACCCTACTATCCTGAGGGGTTGGAAGATAATTATGTCTTACTGATGGACAATGTGATTGGGAGTGGAGGATCACATGAAAGAATATGGGGAGAGCACAGAAAAAGAAATTCAACCCTTTTGGGTATCGGGACATTAATGACTACTGTGGTCACTCAGAGCCAGATACCACTCTAATATAATGTAATCTACCTGGACACTAATCAGACTACGGTCTCATCATCAGTTGATGAGCCTGTCAGCATGAACTCTTAATGGAGTTGACCCAGAAAGGAAGAAATCTTTGTAGAACATCATTAACGGTGGATGAACAAAGTTTTGTAGTCTGGAGTTAAGTTTAGTTTCACACTTGTACATGCCATTTCTTCAAATTGTTAGTGGCATTTTTAACAGGCAAAAGTTTAACATCGTCTTGTGTGTGCACTGTCCAGTATCTGCAGTGGAATTACATTTCATTTTTACATGATAGCAGTATACTGCAATCTTCCAGTGTTACAAAATGTAATACAATAAAACAGCTCAGTCCACCATTTCAGTCCAACTGCTGCTTCATTGCCAGGCGATTTATGGTCTCCATCCAAATGATCCAGGTGATCTCTAAAATGCTGGTAAAATAAAAATTAAAAAAACTAAGGCAATATCAAAGTTCTTTTAAGTGCCACTTGACTGAAGGTCGGGTAGCTTAAGAGCAGAATTACTAAGTTAAAAAAAAAAAAGTTGAATGGCATTGGCTTCATACCAGTAGATATGGCTTCATCTCTTTGCAATCTCCTCCAAGACCATCAGTTACTGACCGACCAAATATGCACACAAGTACACTTATAAGGTTTTGGGGCTCTAGTGACAAGAAGTGCAGGTTAGTTATATATTTCCAAGGCCAGTATTTGCAATCAGCACATTTCTGATGTAAGCATGTGTGTTGAACAGATAACAGCACAATGCAACATCATCATTTATCACTATCCAGGTGTTTTCTGTCATCTGGGAAATGCCTGTCAGCTCTCTGAAGTATGATCACATTGTGCGCAGACACAAAAGACCCAAAACCTCAATTATGAATCTTCTTAATTAGATGTGACCAAAAATAAGCTAATAAAATGTCTGTTGTCTGTTTTGCTGTTTATTTATATAGTTAGAACTGAATTAGGTGGTAAAGAAAGTTGTCTTTTAGTGCCTGAATTTGTAGCATGACTCAAAAACAGCCCATGGTGAATTATAAGTTGATTGGAGGCAAGCACCATCAACCCTGATTTGTGTGCGTGTGTAACACATTGTAAAGTGTTTTGAAGAACCACTGAGTTTAAAAAGGAGCTTTATATTACAACAACATTAATTTGAACAATGATAGGCAGAAAAAATATGTTGTTAAAGTTCTGATGTAGAAGACAATAGAGAATATAAATGATGATGTTTTATATGCACATTATGCAGTTTGATGTGTCTTACATGGCATTTTCTATATACTGTATCAAACTTTGTCACCGTTTTTAACATATATAATTGGTGAACAAAACACTATTTTGTTATTTTGGCAAGACAGTGGCATGTATCAATAATGATGTGTCTTTTAAATAAAGAGCGTTTTTGCGGGTCCACTTCAGCTTTCCAGATAGTAAAAACACAAAGAAAAAGGCATTATTTCACTGTGACTGAGCATCTGTTATGGTGAATACAGGCCTATTTAATGAACACTGATCAGTGTCCAGAAGCAATTAACATGTTCCCAAAGAGAGATGGAGAGCCTTACACAGGATGGGGAAATTGAGAGCTCATAGGCAATTGCCAAGCCTGCAGAAGGAGGCAACACTCACCTGAGACACAGCACAACGTTCTATGGTGGAAATTCACAGTTTTCTTCACAGAAGCAGATAGAGAGGCAGGGACGGGGACAAAAAAGGATGAAACAAAGGGAGGAGAAATCGTCCCCAGATGGCAGGGCATACGGTGAGATGTGTAGAAGACAAAGCTGGCATGCTGATGTGACTTGGAGAGGAATAAAGGGACAAGGGATTTGTGTGTGTGTGTGTGTGTATCTGTGTGTGAGTGTGTGCTGGTGATTTAATCACTCCTCAGAGAATCATTATTCGCTGTTGCACAATAAATGATGATCTCCACGGGAAGAAAAAAAAATCACAGAGTTTACAATTACGAATAATGCATCTAAAAGGTATAATATATAATATCTGTTCAATTTATTGATGAAATAAACGGTGTAGAAGTTATAAATTTTCTTTTAAAGTGTTTATAGCAGCCTGTAGAGGGCAATCACAGTCTATTCTTTATACATTTGTTCAAACTGACAAATTCTTGCACATATAAAACTGAAAGGCAAGTGTTAAGGTGAAAGACTCAAACGTTTGTCTAGACAGTTCTCTAAATCAGCAATGTTTCCAGAGAAAAACCAGTGGAGAAAAGTCATGGACTGGAGATGTTATTATTCTTACTTTTCACCTTACAGTTTTCCTTTGTTGACCCAATTATTCTTCAGCCAGCAACCCTGTTTATTACCCACTCGTGCAGGATGTATTTATCAGTTGATGATGTCCTGCTGTTCTGTAAACAGAATATTTATAGACTGAACATTGATTTAACAACTGGGTAATTAATAACAGTGGTTGACTGCCGTGCTCTTAGGTGTTCTGGTTTGATAATTAGAAACAGATCTTGAGACCTGAAGAGAGAGGAATATTTATCATCACCAGATCCCCTACTTAGCTTAGTAAGACCTTTATCTAAATATAGGTCAGGTGTGTGTGAGGCCACTATTATCTGCCAGTCGAAAAAGGATACACGGCTCAATTTCCATGGTTCATACAAAATGTCTTGTGGTGTCAAAGAGGCCAGAAGACAATTAAAGTCAATTACTGATTAGCACAGGGAATTGGTAGAAATGTAGACACCCCAGACTGTGTTATGAAAAAAAAAGATATGCACATTAGAAAAAGATAAGAGAGAACAGCTGTTTTGCTGTTTGTTTCTTGTATTGTTGACTTTAGTAGCAATGTTGCTCAGACATACAGTGACAGTAATGTCTGTAATGATTTGATGCTCTTAATGAGTAGCACTAACAACAAGTCTTGGTACCAACCCTCCAATTTGAGAGCTGTTTGTTTAACAAAATTGCACACCAGATGGAAGAACATGCGATTCACAGTGCAGGTCTCGCACACATATATTGCTGGTGCATATCAGCACGATAGTCCAACATCAGTCTACACTGGAAATGAGCAGAGAAAATTCCTAAAAGTCCCACTTGAAAATTTCAACCTATCGCATATTTCAGTTTGTGACTAATATGAACAGCGCTGAGATTCTGAACAGCTGTGCTTGCAGGCTGATGTAAAGCTAATATTTTCTGACAAACCCAGATGGTTTCACACCTGTTTCTGCAACCATGACAGATTTTATTTTCATGCCGTATTTGAATGGACAACACGTTGTAATTCTAATCTCAATATTAAACAAGCCCCAGTCAAGGTTTCATTTTTACAATGGGAAAGCAAAAGATGAGAAGACGGAATTTGATTGTTGATGTGGGCCACTGTACGTATGACATTAAAGTGTGGCTAGATGTGAAGATGTTTCCATAGGCAGAAAATCAACATGTATTCTGTCAAACTGAGCAGCTGTGAACATCATGCAAACTGTTCAAAGACATTTACAAATCATGAAGACCAGTATGTGAACAAAAATGGTGGGCAGGGGGTTTGTGGCTGTACAGTATTTGTGTTTCTGTTCAATTCATGAGACATCTGGCATCCCTAAACCCCCCACCCTCTAGTGCAACATACCACACACACACACACCAAGACCTGAATAATGAGGTGTCATGTCTCCCTCACACCCTGGGACCTCCATTCATGCCTCATCCATTCATGTCATCTTCCAAATCCGTCTCTTGTGCACCAACTCTTCCGTGTTATACACTCATTCTCTTCTTTTAACGCACATGCATACACACACACATACTCACAGTGTCAGGATGGAGGTCAGGTCATTGTGATGAGAGATGAGGCTTCTATTGAGAATAATTACAGTTGAGAGTTGGATGCTCCCTGGCCTCTTCAGTATGAACAGCTCCTATTGGTCAGTCTGGCCCATGTCTAGCCTACCAGCTGCCCTGTTTGTTTCGGGTGGTGGGAATGATTATTATGAATGATGAAGATATTATTTATCATAGCAGTTAATTTGACAGCAGGGCTGGCTCTGGCTGCTTTGCTACAATGGCTGACATTGTTGAGGTGGTCATTATTCATTTTGTTCATCTGTCTTTCAGTCTAGTATGAAAACACTGATGTGAAGTACAAATAATGCAGACTTGACAACAGTCATTTTGTCTTCTTGCTGCTCAAAAGTGATTTTTTTAGGCTTATTTTTACTTTCCACAGTTCAATAATGATAGGTTTGTAGCTTGAACCCATCCGCTGGAACGTTGAAGACAATATAATTACACTGCAAAGCAAGACACAAGTAGGCAAGCTTCTTCATGTTTCTCGTGCACGGGAGAGAACCGGACAGGCACCGTTCCTTCGCTTGACCCCAGTTGCTCTCGTCCGTTCTCCCGTACCACTGTTCTTTCATTGAGGTTACATGAATATGCATAAGTTCATTAACATATGACGTCTACATACACACAAAGAGTACCTTGCCTGTGTGTGTGTGTGTGTGTGTGTGTGTGTGTGTGTGTGTGTGTGTGTGTGTGTGTGTGGACTGCTGATCAAAGGGTCAAACATCCTTGGTCAGGAAGAGGGTAGCCTCCCCCTCACCCTAGATGGTTCATCCTAGATAACACGGTGAGGAAGTCCTGCAGTTCATCTAAACAAAGAGCACTTAGACTAGAACAGACGCAACTACGTTAATCCTACCATAAAACAATAAGACACGGTATGACCTCTCATGCTCCCAAAGTGCTGTCTAATACACACAAAGTTTGCAGACTATCAAGGATCAAAACCTCTACCAATCTACAACTAATTACAAAACTCTAAGCATATATAAGTAAATATTTCTAAGCATAAATGACAATCAACAATACAAATCTAACAAATAACAAGACATTTGTTAAGCAGACTGAGACAGCAATTAGAAATATATTATTTCTCTGTTGTATTAGAAGCTATTCCAAATATATATAGCCTTTTGTGACTGAATAACAAGCTGATGTGAATAAATCAGATACACTGTTGTACTAAATTGTGATGGAGAGACGTAAATGTATATCAATGAAATCTCATGTTCTGGTGTTTTATGACATATAATAAAATATAACTTTTAGAATGTAAAATGTAACTTTTAGAAAATGTTTATGAGCAAAAATGTGTGAAAAATGTTGCAATAAACTTTTAGAATGGTGTTGAAAGTTTAAGCGTTTATCATAAACACAGAAAAGTTACATTATTAAAGGAATAAAGTGTCATCAAAACCCACAAAACCTGCTTTGACGCACGTCTCATTGCTACCTTCAGTGATTAAATATTCAGTTTTTTCAACATCAAAAATTCACAAAGAAAGCACAAATAATATATCAAAACTATGTCAACAGTGAGTAAGAAGCCATTAGATCTCAGCATTTTCTCCATCAGAAAGGTTTTTTTTTTTACCCATTTTCTTTTTAAGTATCAAAACTGTTTACGTTTAAGAGTTAAGACTTTGGCTCACTGACTAAGAAAGCCGAAGTGTGTGTGTGTGTGTGTCACAAGTGACACGGTGTCACTATAGTTAGGTCATCATGTTTAGGCTCATTCACTCCAAAATTATTTAGGCCAAATCTTTCAAATGGTGTCACTGCATACACATTTTCAATTCATTTCAATCACACAAATGCAGAAATAATTATTTGCAGTATTTTATCTGATTTATTATGAGAATGTCATGCCTTTGGTGCTTAACTTAAATGTACCAAAAACATTTTTCCTGTTTTGCCTTCACAAGTCATTATATGTTTTGTCTATCCACATTCACTCTGATCCACATACTGAACACATAAAAGTGGTGAGCATACTGCATGCCTCGACTGTACATTTAATTCAGTTAGTTGTGAAGCTCAGATGAGCACAGACCTTTTAGATATTACATTCCTACTTCTTGAATACTATATTCAGCCACAGCTTCCACCTGGTGCATCTCTATTTTATATAGTTCTACAATATGACAACCTGCCAAAGTATCTTTGTCACTAGTTTGCTTGGAGTTATTTTTTTTCATTAAATCAAGCAAAAAAGGTTGTTTTCTTTACCCTCTTTGTTATGCCCTTTAGCTAAATATAGATATCTTTTTATTAGATACATATTCTTCAAATAATGCTCCCTTTCATAAAATTAGGATAATTTAAAAAACATGTATTATAGCTCTATTATGTAGAAAAAAACAAGTCTTCTTTCCAGTTGTTTGTTATTGCAAAACCAACATAACATTAGGGATGTTAGTGGAATTAATTTCTTAGTCGACTAAATGGGGTGGGGGGGTGGACTAACCAACTGGTAAAATAGTAAGTTAAATTTGAAAACAGTTAAAAAAAATATATATCCCCATTTCAAAATGTAATGTGATCTCATTGGCTTACGCAGTGATGATGTCATAAGGACACCTTTAGAATCTTAAATCCTTTTAAGTTTTTGCATAAAGAGGAGTGAGAAGCAGCAATTTTTAATTCGTTTCTTCGCAGCAGTTGTGTTCGCAACCTTCAAACGTTCACCAGAGAAACATTTGGAAACCTTTTCAGAGTCATCGTATACAAACTCCAACATGTATCCAAGACAACCCAAACAAAGACAAAAAGATTATGCCACCTCTCCTTCCTGGCGTGGCTGGCCAATTTTCCCAAATGGCATCTTATCCCTCCAAAAGGCATTACAGGAAAGTAGGAAGGAAACTATCATCTCCAGAACAAAATTAAACAAACTGAAGACAAGAAACTTCAACTGGAGGAGAAGTGCAGACAAATCGAAAACCAAAATAAACACCTGGAAGAAAGACCGCAACACCAGCCTGACATTAAAATTATTAATGAGAGCTGGGGAATAAAGTTTGGTCAAGCCCGAGAGCAGATTGTGTTCCTGATTAAAGAAAACAAGCAAAAGAGCGCTGAACTAAAAGAAATGTCCGACCAGCTTCAAGACAGGAAAGCTACTATTGAAAGATCCAATGGGATCTCCAATACAGGGAGTGCAGAATTATTAGGCAAATGAGTATTTTGTCCACATCATCCTCTTCATGCATGTTGTCTTACTCCAAGCTGTATAGGCTCGAAAGCCTACTACCAATTAAGCATATTAGGTGATGTGCATCTCTGTAATGAGAAGGGGTGTGGTCTAATTACATCAACACCCTATATCAGGTGTGCATAATTATTAGGCAACGTCCTTTCCTTTGGCAAAATGGGTCAAAAGAAGGACTTGACAGGCTCAGAAAAGTCAAAAATAGTGAGATATCTTGCAGAGGGATGCAGCAGTCTCAAAATTGCAAAGCTTCTGAAACGTGATCATCGAACAATCAAGCGTTTCATTCAAAATAGTCAACAGGGTCGCAAGAAGCGTGTGGAAAAACCAAGGCGCAAAATAACTGCCCATGAACTGAGAAAAGTCAAGCGTGCAGCTGCCAAGATGCCACTTGCCACTAGTTTGGCCATATTTCAGAGCTGCAACATCACTGGAGTGCCCAAAAGCACAAGGTGTGCAATACTCAGAGACATGGCCAAGGTAAGAAAGGCTGAAAGACGACCACCACTGAACAAGACACACAAGCTGAAACGTCAAGACTGGGCCAAGAAATATCTCAAGACTGGTTTTTCTAAGGTTTTATGGACTGATGAAATGAGAGTGAGTCTTGATGGGCCAGATGGATGGGCCTGTGGCTGGATTGGTAAAGGGCAGAGAGCTCCAGTCCGACTCAGACGCCAGCAAGGTGGAGGTGGAGTACTGGTTTGGGCTGGTATCATCAAAGATGAGCTTGTGGGGCCTTTTCGGGTTGAGGATGGAGTCAAGCTCAACTCCCAGTCCTACTGCCAGTTTCTGGAAGACACCTTCTTCAAGCAGTGGTACAGGAAAAAGTCTGCATCCTTCAAGAAAAACATGATTTTCATGCAGGACAATGCTCCATCACACGCGTCCAAGTACTCCATAGCGTGGCTGGCAAGAAAGGGTATAAAAGAAGAAAAACTAATGACATGGCCTCCTTGTTCACCTGATCTGAACCCCATTGAGAACCTGTGGTCCATCATCAAATGTGAGATTTACAAGGAGGGAAAACAGTACACCTCTCTGAACAGGCGATACTGATCCGATACCGATACTCTGTACAAAAACTTAATGTTTCATTGCATTTCATAATACAATATATAATTTTATGATGTAATTGTAATAATAACATAACCATATTGCTTCATAATGATTAGAGGACATCAGACAACTTGTTTTTATTGCTTAATAATACAGAATAATCATATAGAAAAAAAAAAAAAAAACTGAAGTTGTGCGCTATTTGAGCATGTTGCCTGCCTGCAGCACTAAAGGACTCTGCGAGAGACGTCTGTGTCCCTGTCCTCCTCTTCAGTTCGCCTCAACATAAGCTCATCATATTCTGTGATGTGATTTACTCCGAGGTGTTTGACGAGGTCAGTGGTGTTGCCACAACACCTCACTGTCTTGCCACATATATCACAAACCTGCGTCTGGGCTGTTTGTGGAGGTAAAACGCGTCCACACATGACTCTGTTTGCGCTCAGCCATTGTTGTGAGTGTGCAGGCCAGGGGCTGTGACACATTTATACAGCCGTATTTCACATATGACTATGAAAGGCGTAAGAGGAAGTAGTTCCTTCCAAATTAGACGATCCGAATGGTATAGTTTCTTTCCACTGCGTTCATTTTAATGGAAAAACTACAAATTTACCCCAGAGTACTAAAATATCGATATTATAATATGAGAATCGATTCTAGAACATAAATTGCTGGTATCGGAAGAATCGATATTTCAGTATCGATCCGCACACCACTAATGCACAGTAATAGTCACCTGCACACACAGATATTCCCTTAAAATAGCTAAAACTAAAAACAAACTTCCAAAAACATTCAGCTTTGATATTAATGAGTTTTTTGGCTTCATTGAGAACATGGTTGTTGTTCAATAATAAAATTATTCCTCAAAAATACAACTTGCCTAATAATTCTGCACTCCCTGTACATGGAACAAAAGAATCGAGTCCTCCAAGGAAAACTTGATGAAGCTGTGGAAAAAACTAAAGAGATCCTCCAACAGAAGGAAAAACAGGATATCAAGCAAAGAGACATCCAGTGTCAAAAGCATGGAGGAAAAATACAAAATGCTGAAAATAAGGTTGGATTAAACAGTGCGCAAAAATCAAGACCTTCTTCAAGAGAAAGAGGAACAGCAAGAAAGACTGAAAGAAGAAGAACCTGTTCTCCAGAACTTTTTTATAGTAAAAATCTGAAACTGCAAGAATTTTGTAATGACTTGAAGAACAAAACAACTAAACTGGAAGGAGAAAAGGAAAAACTGGAAAAACAATGCTCACAGATGGAGAAAAGGATCAATCTAATGGCGAGAAACAACTCAGAGGTCATTAAGGGGATATTATTGTCCTTCAACAACTTGAAGCACGAACATACTGAAATGCAGGCGCAAAAGTAACAACAAGACAAAATACATGAAGACCTGCAGTGTACGCTCCAAGAAATCCAGAGAAGAAATCAGCAGTTAGAAGACATGCACAAAGAAGTACAACAGAGTAATGCAGACCTGCACAATGCAAAGCTAACACAGGAGGCAACATCCAAAGAACTGAAAGAAAAGCTTGAAGAAAAACGAGCAACATTAGAAGAAGTGGAACAACGATGCGAGAAACTTGAGAAGCAAAACGCAGAAACAATCGATGAGTTGAAAATCCTCATCCTGGAGAATAAAGCGCTCATATGAAAAAGAAGAAAAAATGCTTCCACTTGCTCCGGAGGAAGAACACTGCTGCTTCCTTACCTGATGTAGCCTCGTCTTCCTCCCCCTCTGTTCACCCCCCAACCAGTCCCGGCAGTTGACCGCCCCCTCCTGAGCCTGGTTCTGCCAGAGGTTTCTGCTAGTGATGGGATTTCCGGCTCTTTTTAGAGATCCGGCTCTTTCGGTTCGGCTCACTAAAAAGAGCCGGCTCTTTCGGCTCCGAACCGGCTCTTCAGGTTGTTTTGTTGCTTTAATTAATTTATTATTAACAATAATATAAAATTATGCACAAAAGGAATTACTAACGTAAAAACAAGTGGTTTTATTTATATATGTTTATATATAAATATATGCGGTGGCCCCTAGAGACAAAACACGTACAAACTCCAAAACACATTTCTAGCATGAACTGAACTTCCAAAGCAGAGCTACTAGATCACTTAAATTACACAATTGAAAGCATGTGTGTATTGTTTGTATATTTATACACAGGCACTCATATATATATTCAAATAATTTTAAAAAAAAGTTCATTTACCTGTTATTACCACACACCAAATCCGGTCGTTGGTACTTGCTGGCTTGTGTAGCCACAAGATAACAAAGGCTCAACACTGCGCCCAGCATCCTGGAGCACTTCTGTTGTCTTTTGTACGTGTTTTGAGTTTTTATGTGCTTCTGAGTTTTTAAATGCTTCTGAGTTTTTACATGCTTCGGAGTTTGTACGTGTTTTTACGTGTTTTTGGAGTTTGTATGTGTTTTGGAGTTTGTACATGCTTCAGAGTTCGTACGTGATTTGAAGTTTGTACGTGATTTGAAGTTTGTATGTGCTTTGTCTCTAGGGGCCACCGTAAATATACTTTTATTTATTCACTCCACATAAAATGTAATAAATAAATCATATAATACAAAAATCAACTATTCACATTTCAAGTTTTAACTATTTAAATTTTCAGCTTTTTCCTTTCACAAATTTAAAGTGAAAAGAACACAAAACACTGCAAACCACAACACAATTAAATATAAATTATAATATGAAAACTAAAAGAACATGCATATTCTCTGTCATATGGACCTGCATGAATAAACTTTCTCAATCCTTTATCATCTGCAACCGAAAATAGTTGTGGATGATTACTATACCTTTCTAATGTTGTTGTCCCTGCCTCTCTTTCTCTCTCTCTGGCTCTGTTCCTGTGCTACTGAGTGTAACTACCGCCCCTCCCCCCTCTGCCCAGCGTAAAGCACAAGGCTCGCGTGCAGAGTGAAGCGGAAAAAAAGTGCGAGAGAGAGGCTGAGAGAAAGAAAAAAAAAAAAAACCCACGTGACGGCTCGCGATAAGGAGCCGGCTCGTGTCGTTCACGTCAAAGAGCCGGCTCTGAGAGCCATTTCGTTCACGAACGACCCATCACTAGTTTCTGCCTGTTTAAAGGAGTTAAACAGGACCAGTGTTGCCAACTCCTCAGTAAGGAAAATCGCTATTGGCTTTCCTAAAAGTCGCTAGAAGTCGCTAAATGACGTCATCGCCTAATTTGCATAATTGGTCATGCTAATCTAATTGTAACCTATGTTGTTGGAGAGAGAAATAACATCGTGGAAGAGACATAAAGTGAGTAAAAAAAGTTTTAAATGCATTTAGAGTTTATTTAGAACTACAAATTAAATTTCTTTTAGCAATTATTGTTTTTTTTAATGTCACAATTCCAACCCTGCTCCTTTACCCGGGCTTGGACCGGCAAGTGACCCGAAATAGGCACTCTGGTGGAGTTACTTTGTGTGTGTGTGTTTATAAGTAGTTTTAAACCTTGTGATCCACAAAACAGCATAAGAGTAAAAGAGTAAAAGAAGAACTAACTGCGTTACAGCACCCGCTGCTTGTTGAGAGTAAAAGAGATACGCGCTTTCACGTCTTTTTTTAGCGGGTCTGAAAACTCGCTAAATATAGCGACAAAGTCGCTAAGTTGGCAATACTGAACAGGACTGCTCCTCCCCACTGTCGCCTAGTGCTTGCTCAGAGAGGGATTGTTGGGGGTTTCGCTCCTCTTTCTCTTTTGGTTTTTACCTCATTTTACCTTGTTCCTCTATTTACTTGTTTCTTTGTTTAACTTTATTTTTTTCCAACTTATCTAACAAAATAATAAACCAACCTTAATTGATCTTTTGAGTATTGTGAGAAAACTCATAAATGGTGAACTAAAAACCCTGGAAAATGGTTTGAAACACAGAAATTGTTTCAGCTGAAACCGGCGAAGTCATACGTGCCTGCCTGTGCCTTTTGCTCATCAATAATAGCCATGCTTTTGGGTCCTTACCATGACAAGGACACGTGTGGACTCATATACACACCAGCACGTACAAGGTGCCATGTATCTTCTTTTCTATAACCTGGTTACCTGCTGGCTTCATATTGCTGATGACTGCTTTAGAACAGAACACTGCAAAGATCTCTCATCACTGTATGTGTCTCTTGCTCCATTACGGTCCATATTAGATCATAGGCTATAATCTAAAAAGTCTAGATTTTTGTTAATTTTTTTTATTTTAAACAGATAAAAAGCAAAATGGTGAAAGTGGTAATAAAGACGGCAGGAAGTAGAATGTGCGAATGAAGATGTGAATTACAGATAAAGGGAAGAAGGCAGCAAATGCAGGTGTGGGAGGGTTCATAGCTCTGATGGCAACGATGAAATTTATTCAGTGAGTATGTAAATAGTGTGAAGTATAATGCTATTAGCTGTGATTATATTAGGCAGCTATTCCAGAACGAATTCGCACCCAGCTGCTATCACAGATGTTAGAGGAGAGTAGAGGAGACCTTTGACCAATCTTTTAATGAAACAGTTTATTTACAGTTGCAGGGAGAAAAACTTAAATATGCTATAACATACAACTTACTTAACACTGTTGTACATTTTCATGACCTCACCCTATACCTGCCAGTAAACACTACAATAGAACCTTTCAGAACAAACTAGTGATGGGATTTCCAGCTCTTAAGCTTTAATTAATTTATTATTAACAACAATATAAAATTATGCACAAAAGGAATTACTAATGTAAAAAAAAGTGGCTTTATTTATATATGTTTATATATAAATATATACGGTGGCCCCTAGAGACAAAGCACGTACCAACTCCAAAACACATTTCTAGCGTTAACTGAACTTCCAAAACAGCTACCTAGATCACTTAAATTACACAATTGAAAGCATATGTGTATTGTTTGTGTATTTATACACAAGCATTCATTTATAGTCAAATAATTTTAAAAAAATGTTCATTTACCTGTTACTACCACACACCAAATCCAGTCGTTGGTACTTGCTGGCTTGTGTAGCCACTAGGTAGCAAAAGCTCAACACTGGGCCTAGCATCCTGGAGCACTTCTGTTGTCTTTTATACGTGTTTTGGAGTTTTTACGTATTTTGGAGTTTGTACGTGCTTTGTCTCTAGGAGCCACCGTAAATATACTTTTATTTATTCACTCCACATAAAATGTAATAAATAAATCATATAATACAAAAACCAGCTATTCACATTTCAACTTTTAACTATTTAAATTTTCAGCTTTTTCCTTTTAAACAAATTTAAAGTGAAACAACACAAAACACTGCAAACCACAACACAATTAAATATAAATTCAAATATGAAAACAAAAAGAAGATGCACATTCTCTGTCATATGGGCCCGCATGAATAAACTTTCTGAATCCTTTATCATCCGCAACTGAAAATAGTTGTGGATGATTACTATACCTTTCTAATGTGACGTTGTTGTCCCTGGCTCGCTTTCTCTGTCTCTCCCTCCGGCTCTGTTCCTGTGCTACTGCGACTGTAACTACCGTCCTCCCCCTCTTCCCAGCGCAAGCACAAGGCTCACGTGCAGAGTGAAGCGGGGAAAAAAGTGCGAGAGGGAGGGTGAGAGAAAGAAAAAGAAAAAACCCCCACGGCTCGCGTCGTTCACGTCAAAGACCCGGCTCTAAGGGCCATTTCGTTCGCAACCGACACATCACAAGTCCAAACCAGTGGCTGAGTTTCTGCAGAACTTACAGTTAATGCTCACCAAAAGACACCGGGAATGCCAGCCATACCGTCAATTTTTTTGATCCCACAACCAGAGATGGGCAGTAACACGTTACAAGTAATGCGTTACTGTAATCAGATTACTTTTTTCAAGTAATGAGTAAAGTAAGGGATTACTATTGCAAAAAAGGTAATTAGATTACTGTTACTTTCCCGTAAGCACGTTGTGTTACTGCGTTACTAAAACCGTGATTTTTTTGCGAGTGTCTCATGACAATGATGTAAGCAAGTGCGACGTTCGTGATAACAGCTGTGTGCAGATCAACAATGGATAATATATCGAGTGCAGGAGAAAGTATGACCGTGCAGCGTTTAAAGCGTGGAAGTACTGACCTTACTTTGAGTTTGATTCTGTAAAAAGTGACAAAAACATTACTGTCCGCTGTTCACTGCGTGGGAAGAAAACTTCGTTTTTACAGCGAAAAACCCCCTGAACATCCGAGCAAGCACCGACAGTATACTGCCACGGGAATGTGAAACTCACAGATTCTTCCACTGACTGCTGCGGCACACCTGCACCAGGGCAAACCTCCGCCTGCCCCACTCGTGCTATACAGGTGAAACTAGAGCAACAGGACTGCTGAGTCTTTGATTTTATTTATTTTCTGCTGTGTTTTACTTGCATTTATTTGAAAGAGTGAGTGTAAACACAAAAAACTATTTTATTTTATATGCTGGAATGTGCAGAAAATAGGTTTAAATGTTAAACAAATTTCTTCCAGTCAGAGAATGTTGCATATAATTTAATGTTTGCTTCATGCATAAAGTTAAAAGACTAAAACTAATAAAAGAAGTTTCAAAAAGAGACTTTTTCATTTGATTACATTTTATATGATGGATTATGCAGAAAAATAGAACTGGGCTGAAAGATCTATTGCTTTATTACCTATTCAGGTTGTAAATCATGTTTTTTAAAGTAACGAAGTAACTAATTACTTTTGAAAATAAGTAATCAGTAAAGTAACAGGATTACTGTTTCAGTAATTAGTTACTGATTACTTTTTTAAAGTAATTTGACCAACACTGCCCACAGCACAGAAGCTGTTTCAGACCAAATCTGTGGGTTGTGGTACAGGAAATGCTGAGCAGTCCAAAGACAAAAAGCTGTGATGCAACTACAAATTTCAATCACTTTGAAAACAGTACTGCAGATTTAATTTAATGGTAAGGGTCCCCAAATTGTCAACCAGTTTCTTATTTTTGTCCTGCACCAATGCATTTGGAGGTTTAGTGCAACCATGAAGCGATACCAGAATTTCAAGGCAGCCAGATATTGCAAATTGTCCGTTTTTGCATTTCCCAGATTTAATAGGTCTAATTGTAATTGATAACAAAACATTTCTTTCTATCCTTTCTGTCTATTTGAGAGAAATTTTACAATGATTTTGTTTCATTTGCTCAGAAGGGAAACACTGGTGTCCAGTTTTTAAGCAAGCTAAGATCTCCCCTTTTTTGGAAGTAGTGACAAAACTGCCCTTGTGCAGCTCAGTGATATTGTCCCAGAGCCCAGTGAGTCTCATGCAAGTCTTTTTCTTACACAGATCAAAATCATTTGTAGAACTCTGCAGGAAGTCCTTTGAATCCCGCTGGACGGTGACAATAAGCTGCTGGACACCAACAGACATCTGCTCAAAAAAAGGAGTGACTCTATGGAAGGCTTCTGAGATCCATTCAAGTTGGCTGGTTCATCCAATATGATAACTAATTAAAGTAAAATTTTCACATTCACTGTAGATCTGTATGGTCTCCTTCACTGTGCTAGATTAGTTGTTATGGCTATCAGGAAGCTTCGGGTGTGTCACCAAATTATGACTTGTTTTCTAACTTAAACCCATATATAGCTGGAACTATGTTGTTAATAGAAGATGCTCTGTCTATCTCTTTAATTAAAGATCCCTTTAAAGCTTCCTTTCCTACTGTTGGTCTTATTGTCAAGCAATAATCTTATCTTTCTACTACCTGTGTTCTATTCCTTATTGGTCTTTCTTAAATTGTGTCTAATCTGGCTGTCTTTCCATTACTTTCTGTGACTTTGACCCATGTCTGTTCTTTAATATGTGGGTTAAATTTTATAAGTAAGGTTATTTTCTGCTATGACAGAAGACAAATTGGTAAAAGAAAGTAGGTGGGTTTCCTCAACTGTTTAATTTTTGTTAACTATAAGTCAGTGATCCAATTCCAGTCCCCAGCTACTTTTATTAGTTGGGGATTGGAATTAGATGAGAAGATGATAGCCACACCTGCCCTGAGGTTTGTACAAAAACTTTAAATAAAAATAAATCCTTTCCAAGCCTTTTCCAAGTCAACAGCATAATTATGAGAGCTGTGTGTTTCTTGTAGGAATAATATGTCTATGTTTATAGTTTTTATCTGTTTAGCTACGATCGCTTGCTTAATTCCATCTCGGTTTGGTCATTTTTGTAACCAAAATCCTTTCTATTTGCCAAGGTGCTTATAACCTACCATCTTTTGACTTTTTGTACAGAGTTTGAGTCAGCGAAACATGTTTAAAACCTTGCTGATCTACTTTAACAAGTAACATTATTGATCATCTTGTGATACAATGTCTGAAAACTGTCTGTTTGCTCTAACTTTCTCTCTGTACCACTGGAGTTTGGCCTACCACCAACTCTACACATTCACCATCCACCACTGAAATAAAAGCACTAAAATGCAGGACTATATGAGGTAGTGATACATTTGTACTGTATTTATCACAAATACAGACAATATCCAGAAGAATGCTCACAGGATCTTTGACGGATACATCTTTGAGAAATCTCTGTAAATGGAAAGGATTTGGCCTGTAAACTCCAGATACCCATCTGTGAAATATATGTGTAATCTTAGCTAATATTTAATCTGCTAAAGATCTTTTCACTCATCTTTTCGCATATCATTTTGATCACTTAATAACACAAAGGGAAGCAAAATAAAACACAATGCAGATGAGACAAGAGACTATCAAAATAAAACAGGAAACCAACAAAGAGATAAAGACTGAGACACATAGGTCTTGTCCAAATTCATGGGCTGCATCCTCCTGAGGACCCGGCCTTTGCAGTCTACGTGGGCCGGGTCCTCAGAAGGTCGGGTAGGCCGGAAGTAAACGGCTGGGGAAATTGGACGGTCTAGCCTTCTGATTAGCGTCACCGTTGTCTCGGTGGAGTTTAATAAACTCAGCCGTCTGCTCCTTGCTATCTAAAATATAACAGGACACTGGTATAACATACCATCTGTTTAATCAGTTTTCTATTTGACGTTTAGTCAGCTGTGTAAAAACCAAGGAGGAACCCACACGGGGGATTAATAAAGTTTTATTTTATCTAATCTAATAACTTTAATCTCAGCCAAACTTTTGGCCGAGTAACTTTACTCACGAACAAACAAAACACTGAAAAAAGCCCAACAATAACATTTTTAGGTTGTCTAAGTGACTTATATATTACGTTTAACCCGAGTAGCGAAAGTCCGCGGTGATCTGAAAATGATGTGCCGGGAGTTGTGCCGTCCTCGGCCGCATCAGTGACCCTCAAGCTCCCGGCTAGCTATTGAGCTGGTGGGTAGCAGACGTCTCCGAAAACGTCGAAGCACTTTTGCAAATATGCGATATCTTGATAAACCGAGCAGATATTTGATGTTTACACAGCTACTTTCTCGCCTGAAAATATGTTAAAAGTTTATTTTGTGACACAGAAAGATTAGTATGAGTAATTTTAAAACTTAGTAGCGGCCGCCATTGTTGGAAACTGTCGTTTGGCTGGGCCACGCTATGAATTCTGGGATATGGTGGGCCACGAAGGACACACCCGACCCATCCTTCAAATTCGGGGAAAAGGAGGACGCATTTGTCGGCTGCATTCGGAGGAGTCTACAAATTTGGACAGCCTTCGGCGCGTCGCTGTGACGTAATTGGTCTACAAATGCGGCCTCAGGAGGATGCAGCCCATGAATTTGGACACGACCACAGACTTGACAAACACAAAGGGAGAATTAACAGAGACACGACTGACTACATAAATAAAGTACAAAGGGACCAGACAGACCGAGACATGACTGGGGAAACAGACTGAGAAGACAATTCAAAAGTTAAAAACCACTATCATAAATCTTTAAAAACAGTTAAAGAAAAATACAAAACTAAGGATACTCTTAACTAAGACTACAAAACTGCAACTGAAAACACTGGGCCAGGCTCAGGACCATGGTTATGGCGATAGGGCTTTGGAGCGTGATGTCACGGGGGTGGGCGTGGAAAGGATTTTGGCCCGATCCGCCATTTTGGGGGTCTAGCGCAAGTGAAAAGGGAGCGAAGGCACACACAACAGCCATGGTTCGTATTTGCTGTGTGGTCGGCTGCAGTGTTCGATCACACGACCGGCAAGAGAATAAGGTTGAAAATGGTTTATCTTTTCATTCTTTCCCAACCTGGAAGCAACATGAGGCAGCTCGTGTATCGGATGTTACCAAATGAAGGCGTCTAGCCTGGATAGCAGCTGTGAGACGAGCTGATATCCTGTTCTCTTCCATCTCCAAATATCTGTTGGTGCTCCAGACATTTTCATTCCGGTAAGTTCTAAATATGTTCATATCACTCTTTATAGCCTATTAGTTTTATTTTCTATGCGCTCTGAGGTCATAGCAAATTAGAACAAACATCCTACTGAGTGATTTTGCAGAACTACCTTCTATTTATAGAGTTGCTAATTATTTGGCATTATTGCAGCAAACCAGCCCATGAAATGGATGAAACATCATGACTGGGTTCCAGCGCTACACAAGGGACCTGCTTCAAACATACCACCATGCCAATCAGATTACTTCTTCCATGTAAGGGTGAAGAGGTGACCCTTCTGGATAAGACGGTGAAGGTTTGCTGAGTTTTGGTGAACAGTGTGATAATAAAACCAGGGAAAATGAAACCTGCTCCTGTTAAATATTCTTAAGTATTGTGCTGTTAAAATTGCTGTATTTTTTCAAAAGATACAGTAAATAAAGTAATGTTAGTAGTGGGTGATGTCATGTAAACACTCATGATTTTGTGTAAACATTTTGTCCTTTATAAACTATAAATGACATGGATTCTACACTGTAACTGATGTGATGTTCTATAAAGTGGTTTTAATAAAAAAAAAAAGAGGCAAAAATTAGTTTGTTTCTTTATTCAACTTTTGAAACGTGGTACTCAGTCAGTACATATTCAGTAAATGCAAATTATTTACACGGCAGTGCACTACAGGCATAAATCTAGACCCCTAGATAAAACATTATGGGTCATTCCCACAACCCACAGCTTTACTGTGTTCCAGCAAAGATTCCAATAGCAGTGACAACTCCTCCACAGTAGCAGGTGGGATTTTTCTGTTTTGAGGACGGCTCCTTTTACCTGTCAATACGGATGGTCTGTTTATGTTTTGATCAAGAGCCTTTTTTTGGGCAGCTGAAGAGGAGAAGTCTATCTTATGGCCAACCTCTGGCTGTATCTTGGTCATATTACCCAGCAAAACCCAGTATACAGGTTTATCTGTAACAGTCCTTGTGCCACGGATCAACACTGTTGCTCCTACATTAAACAGAAGAGCAGGTACAGTACATGGGTGCAGGTCTCCGCGACTCTGGCCATACAGGTGCGGTGGGCGGCTTCAACCTTCCCTGTGATGCTCACAGTGACCCATGGCTGCAATGCTGGTTCATTCAGTCTTTGAGAGTGCAGGACCTGAAACACACACAGACAAAGTTCATTTAAAGACAAGAACTATGAGCCATGGCTGACGTAAATGTGTTTTATCTACTTTATCATAAATGTAACAAAGTGTTTAGAAAGTTAGCACATACATGTAATTTTTCATTTTTTTATGTATCCATCTATAGAACTCTGCATGTTATATTCTAAATCTGCCTGTTCTCTGTCAGAAACCTGCCTGCCGAAAATGAACCTAAAGTATGTAATCAAATCAAATCAAATCACTTTTATTGTCACATCACATGTGCAGGCACACTGGCACAGCACATGCGAGTGAAATTCTTGTGTGCGAGCCCCACAAGCAACAGAGATGTGCAAACACAACAACACAAATGAGCAAAATACAAGAATGGCCAACCTGAAACTAATAAATATATGTACAATATATAATAGTGTATGCATTTCTGGATGTGTATACTAAATATTTTCCTACGTGTGTGTGTGTGTGTGTGTGTGTGTGTGTGTGTGTGTGTGTATACACATTTTTACAAATTAAATAGTAAAAAAAAATAAATAAATAATAATAATAATAATAATAAAATATATATAATATACAGAGTTGAATATGTGCAAAACAAGTGGCATTTATATACAGTGTGGAGTGCATAATGTTGAAGTTCCAGTAGTGAAGCTGAGGTGTCTATGACGTGTTCAGCAGTCTGATGGCCTGGTGGAAAAAGCTGTCTCTCAGTCTGCTGGTACGGGACCGGATGCTGCAGAACCTCCTTCCTGATGGAAGCAGTCTGAACAGTTTATGGCTGGGGTGACTGGAGTCCTTGATGATCCTCCCCGCTTTCCTCAGGCAGCGCTTCCTGTAGATGTCTTGGAGGGAGGGAAGCTCACCTCCAATTATCCGTTCAGAGCACCGCGCTACTCGCTGGAGAGCTTTGCAGTTGTAGGCGGTGCTGTTGCCATACCAGGTGGTGATGCATCCAGTGAGGATGCTCTCAATGGCACAGTGATAGAAGGTCCTGAGGATGCGGGGGCTCATGCCGAATCTTTTCAGTCTCCTGAGAAAGAAGAGGCGCTGCTGCGCCTTCTTCACTGTTTTGTTTGTGTGTACTGACCACGTAAGATCCTCAGCCAGATGTACTCCAAGGAACCGGAAGCTGCTCACTCTCTCCACAGCAGCGCCGCTGATGGTGATGGGGGTGTGTACTTCTCTGCACCTCCGGAAGTCCACTATCAACTCCTTTGTCTTTGCGACGTTGAGGGTGAGATGGTTGTCTTGACACCAGTGGGTCAGGGCGCTGACCTCCTCCCTGTAAGCCGTCTCATCACCGTTGGTGATAAGACCCACCACTGTAGTGTCGTCCGCAAACTTCACAATGATGTTGGAGCTGTTAGTGGCTGTGCAGTCGTAGGTGTAGAGTGAGTACAGGAGAGGGCTCAGTACACACCCCTATGGAGCACCAGTGTTCAGTGTGATGGGGGATGAGGTGATGCTGCCCAGTCTGACCACCTGGCGTCTGTCAGACAGGAAGCTAAGGATCCAGCTGCAGAGGGAGCTGCTCAGTCCTAGATCCTGCAGTTTCCTGTCCAGCTTCGAGGGAACGATGGTATTGAATGCTGAGCTGTAATCTACAAACAGCATCCTCACATACGTGTCTCTCTTCTCCAGGTGTGACAGGGCAGTGTGTAGTGTCAGGGCTATGGCATCATCAGTGGACCTGTTGTGGCGGTATGCAAACTGTAGAGGGTCCAGTGAGTCGGGTAGTGCAGAGCAGATGAAGTCCCTGACCAGCTTCTCGAAGCATTTGCTTACGATGGGGGTCAGGGCTACAGGTCGCCAGTCGTTCAATGATGAGATGGTGGAGGATTTGGGTACAGGGACGATGGTGGCCATTTTGAAGCAGGCTGGGACTACAGACAGAGAGAGGGAAAGGTTGAAGATGTGCGTGAACACTCCAGCCAGCTGAGCCGCGCATGACCTGAGGACGCGGCCGGGAATCCCGTCCGGACCAGTAGCTTTGCGTGCGTTCACCTTCCTGAAGCACTTCCGCACATCCTCCTCAGACACAGTGTGCGCACTGACGTCATCCGCGGTGCGCACACTGTCCGGTCTCATGGTGTTCGCTGTGTCGAATCTAGCGTAGAATACGTTTAGATCCTCACATAGAGAGGCCGTGGTCTGCGGTGTGCTGGTTTTCCCTCTAAAGTCTGTGATCGTGTTTAGTCCCTGCCACATACTCCGAGGGTTGTCAAACTGTTGCTCCACCCTGTCCCTGTACTCACGTTTGGCTGCTTTGATCGTCTTCCGGAGTTGGTAATGTGCGTGTTTGTAGTCCGATGTGTTCGCGGAGGCAAAGGCGGTGTTCCGTGCCGCGCGAACATCTCCGTTAATCCAGGGTTTTTGATTTGGGAAGGATTTGACTGTTCTGGATGGGACGACATCTTCCACGCATTTCCTGATAAATCCACAGACTGAGTCTGTGTATTCATCAATGTCTCTGGCGGCCACGTGAAACATTTCCCAGTCCGCGTGATCAAAACAGTCCCGCAGCGCAGACTCCGATTGGTCCGTCCAACAGTGCACCGCCCTCCGGGTTGGAGCTTCCTGTTTCAGCTTCTGCCTGTAGGCGGGCAGGAGCAGGATGGAGCAGTGATCTGATTGGCCGAATGGGGCGCGGGGGAGGGCTTTGTACGCATCCCGGAAAGAGGTGTAACAGTGGTCGAGTAGCCGGTTTCCACGTGTGTTGAAAAGGATGTGTTGATGGAGTTTTGGTGAGACTTTCTTCAGGTTTCCCTTATTAAAGTCTCCGGCTGTGATAAACGCTGCCTCTGGGTGTGCGGTTTCCTCGCTGCTGATCGCGCTGTACAGTTCCCTGAGTGCACGGTCAGTGTCGGCTTGTGGGGGAATGTAAACAGCCGTAATAATCACTGCTGTAAATTCCCTCGGTAGCCAGAATGGCCGGCACTTAATCATCAGGTACTCCAGGTCCGGTGAGCAGAAGGATTTGACCGGGTGCACGTTCGCATAATCACACCAGCTGTTGTTGATCATGAAACACACACCACCGCCTCTGCTTTTCCCAGTAAGATCCTGTGACCTGTCCGCGCGGTGCACAGAGAACCCCGGCAGTTGTATTGCGGAGTCCGGTACTTTGTCCGATAGCCAGGTTTCTGTGAGGCAGATCACGCAGCAGTCCCGCATCTCTCGCTGGAATGAGATCCGTGCCCGAAGCTCGCACAGCTTGTTCTCCAGAGACTGCATATTAGCCAGTAATAAACTGGGTAACGGTGGTCTGTAAGTGCGCCGTCTCAGTCGAACCAGAACGCCAGATCTTCTCCCTCTGCGTCGGCGTTTGCGGCCTCCAGGGCCAGAGAACAAAGGCGTCTCAGGTGAGATGAATGGGGGGTCTGCAAACGGAGCGTCCGTGTTGCAAAACTTGAACTCCGGAAAGTTATAAGAAAGACCGTCTTTTATGTCCAGTAAGGTTTGTCGGTCGTACACAAGGAGACAAGTGCTGCTCGTGAAAAAATAAAGGAAAAGTAAAATTAAACACGCAAGGATGTAATCACTTTCAAGATGGAGAAAGCATAAAGTGACAATTATGAATCACTTAATATGATAAGGAGATTCTGCAGGTCATTAATCAATGTATAAAAGTAAAATAAAATGTATTTTTAGTCACACAGGATACAAACATGGAAGCAAGATGCATAATTAGGATTATTTATAATAAATATGAATAAATTAGTGCAATTTCTTTAACCATAAAGAATAACTAAATTCTTCAGGACAATGTCACATCAATGCACTGAACTCACTATGTTATCCACCTAACAGCCTCCACATGTTCTCACTGTAATTTCCCCTCATGAATGAATTTATGCTGCACTAATCTGAATGTTTGCAGGGAAATCAAACGCATTTCACACGCAGTACTCAAGCTGACTTACCTTTGCTTGAATGACGACTTGTACGCGCTGACTCCACAGACAAGGTACGAAAATATGTCAGGCTACATCAATAGCGGTTGGTCTTCAGGGTTTCTACTCCACGGCCCTATTTCATACGGGTCCACATTTCCAATGCACGTTATTTTCTGCAAGTACCGCTGCTTCGCCTCTGGACGCAATCGGTCTCTATACAGTTCATTCTCTTTTGAGCTGCTTTTAAGCATCTTTCTTGTCGTCTTCGTTCCAACACAGTGTGTTTGTTTTGATTCGTAGACCCCGAAAATGGCGCTGCGCTCCCATAATGCATTGCGCCGTGACGTCAACTCCAAAGCCCTATACTGAAGGAAAAATACTCCTGTAGCAAAAACATCAGACTGCTGTATGAACATAAAAACACAATAAATAATGAGTTCCAAAATATATATTTTTTTCTCTTGAAATGATAATCATAAATTCCGAGCAAGACACATTTCATCCCTTCTCCATTTCGTTAAAGGTAGTTGGTATATTGGTTGTTCTCACAAGCTGACAAGCTTACTTTGCTTTGTACTTCTCCTGCAAAGGTCAATCCTATGAGACCTTGACTGAGCTGGTTTAGGAGGGGTTTAATGCCCAAAGCATACAGCATCCCAGATAGAGGGCAACCTCTCTGAACAGGAACCGGTCAGCTAAGTCCTCCCCCACCTTTAGCCAAACAGTGGCACGTGAATACAACACATTAATCCAAGAAATAAAAGCTTTTCTAAAACAAAGTCTTCAAATGTTCTGAACAATGATCACTCTATCAAATGCTTTTTCTCCTGGAGTTTGGACAGATCAATAATGTCCCAGATAAAAAACAAGTTGTCCATTATAGTCTCTTCCCTTGTGCAGCTCAGAGTTAAGGTTTCAGAAATCAAGCAGTCTACAGTATAAGATAAAGCTCATACAAATGCTTATAAAGAATTCAGAATTTGTTTTAAAATTGTGCAGGAAGTCGATTAACCCCAGACAATCAGCAGCAGTTATTTCGAGTTATTTCGTGTGTTCACTTGGTAAAATGTTATAATCTGTGTTTTGTGTACAACCAATGATGATCAAGCTAGATTGTCTTGTCTCTTGTACTTAGTCTTCAATGACTCCAGAAGTCAGAGCAAAAAAAAAAAAAGAAGAAAAAAGCCATGGGCCAGTTAGCTAAATAAACCAATGGATAATATTGCTGCATTAACTAAACTATTATTGTATGCTTAACTGACATAAAATCTGTCTTGCCTGGCAGCCATCAAACTCCTTTAAGAGACATTTACATGTATATACTGTCTATAATGTGAGACCATTTTCTGCAATGATGGTGGATATCAGGGAACCTAAATGTCAACATCATCAAATATACAGTTGAAACCAGATATTTACACACTCTTCAGATAAAAACAGATACACTTTTTTAATTATAACATCAAATCAGACTAAATGTTTATTTTTTTTTAGATTGATAAATATAAAAAACATATTTGTTAAATTTAAGAGTAAAGAGAGAAACTCTGTATTTCTTAATTGCAAATTGCACCCAAATTGTATTCAAAATTGAGCCACACTTATGGAGCTCCACAGTTCTTTTACTGGTGTTTTGATTGATATCTCATGATTTTCCCATGTCAAAGAAACAGGCTCTGTGTTTTGCCTTATATGCATCCACAGGTGTGCCACCAATTTACTCACATGGACTCTACTAACCTATCAGAATGGAATCGTCGTTTTCTTATTAATTAACAATAAACTAAGTTTATATGTACTCCTAAATTTGATGAAAGTGATAAAAAATAGACAGCTCTGTCTCTCTTTATTCTGACATTTAACTAATTCAAAAGATATTTCAATATTTATTTATCTAAAACAAAACAAGTTTACTCTAAATTGATGCTTAACCGAAAAAAAAATGTTTTTATGTTTTTTCCCTAAAGTGTATGTAAATATTCAACTGTGAATATACTGCTGTGTGTTGAAATTCCTCTTGTTTTGCATAGAAATATACTGAACAACATACAAAGAATAATATATAAAATAACATCTCCCTGAGTTTTTTCTTTGAAAGAAGCTCCTTATGTCCATTGTTGTATATCAGTACATTACTGAAACCGATTTAGAGGGCTTTGTTTAGCCATGGAGGGTAACAACTGAAAATATGAAATAAACACATATGTAAGCTAAGAGTGTCTAAAAAAAAAAAACAGCATTGTTGCTTGTTTTTTCATTTCGCCATTTGTTGATTCACTCCAAGAGCAAGTAACGTAATATGGGTCAAGTGATCAGTTTGATATCAATCTTTTGCGATACACCGTCATGTTTACATTATTTGTACAGTACCAATGATTTGCTTTGGTACCTGGTCAAACTTAAGCTCTCCTCTGTCTGCCTGGCTCCGCTTCTCCTACAGCAAACTCGCAGGCAGCAGCTTCTCCCCCCTCGCTCACATGTGTAAGTGCTGTGCTCAGTGGCCTAGTGCCTGAGCTCGGATCATACCAAAATTAGGAGGAATTTACGACTGTACGCTATGTGCTTCAAATATTGTGTGTAGTTTTTGTTTTATACAGTTGTCAGTCAGGCATCTAACTATGAAAAAAATTGCACTCCAAACAACTCCGGGCTTCTCATAAAATGACTCGGGCTTAAGCTCAGTAAGCCGCCCCCCCAATTTGAACACCAAATTCAAAACATGTCATACTACTCGAGCTTGCATAAATAGTGTTGTATTTTTGTATTTAACTATGAAAGACACCCCCAGTTCAATAAGGCAGACCTGAAATCATCTGGCTGCTTTCCTGGCTTTTAGTCTATTCACTCCCTCTTTTCCATGCTTTCAAACTCTATATAAATACTTCATTACTTCATTACTCTAGTCCAATCATTTTCTTGCCTGCCTTCTGGGAGCTAATCAGCCTCTATTCTGCACGATTTAAATTTCAGTGCTCATCACTGTCAGCATCATCAACACCAATGTCTAGGCTCCAGAGGATACTGTTCTAACTCCTGCTAGGATCCTGTTCTGCTATGATGGGTCACCTAAGCCTAATAGCCAAATAACTTAATTGAATTCTGTATCTGAATAAATCATGTTCAGTTCTACCAAATGGCCTCTCCTTATTGAAATGTTTTCACGGTCACGAATGTGTGTGTGAATATGTGATTGGGTAAATGACACTTGCAGGACAGTACGCTTGAGTGCTCAGCTGAGTAGAAGGGACACTAATAAGCAGTGTTGGTCAAGTTACTTGAAAAAAGTAATCAGTAACTAATTACTGATTACTTCCCCAAAAAAGTAATCCTGTTACTTTACTGATTACTTATTTTCAAAAGTAATTAATTACTTAGTTACTTTTTAAAAACACGATTTACAATCTGAATAGGTGATAAAGCGATAGAGCTTTCAGCCCAATTCTACTTTTTCTACATAATCCATCATACAAAATGTAATCAAATGGAAAAGTCTCTTTTTAAAACTTGTTTTATCAGTTTTAATCTTTTAACTTTATGCATCAAGCAAAAATTTTATTATATGCAGCATTCTCTGACTTGAAGAAATTTGTTTAACATTTAAACCTATTTTCTGCACATTCCAGCACATAAAATAAAATATTTTTTGTGTTTACACTCAGTCTTTCAAATAGATGCAAGTAAAACACAGCAGAAAAGAAATAACATCAAAGACTAGCGGTCCTTTTGCTCTATTTTCACCTGTAAAGCAGGAGTAGGGTAGGCGGAGGTTTACCCTGGTGCAGGTGTGCCGCAGCGGTCAGTGGAAGAATCCGTGAGTTTCTCTGTGAATTTCTCATTACGTCGTAGCGCACTCGGTGCTTGTTTAGGTTTTTTTTTTTCGCTGTACAAAGAAGTTTTCTTCCCACACACAACGGACACTAATGTTTTTGTCACTTTTTATGGAATCAAACAACGTCGCACTTGCTAACGTCATTGTCATGAGACATTCTCGCAAAAAAATCACGGTTTTAGTAATGCAGTAACGCAGCGTTCCTACGGGAAAGTAATGGTAATCTAATTACCGTTTTTGCAATAGTAATCCCTTACTTTAATCGTTACTTGAAAAAAGAAATCAGATTACAGTAACGCGTTACTGCCCATCTCTGCTAATAAGTACCACTCTGATTACAATTTACAGTTCATCAAGAAGCAGGTGTAAAGAATGAAAGTCAGAAAAAACATGCAGTCCAGATGTCCCAAGTCATCAGCTTCACACACTCACCAACAACCTTCATGCACTCACTCACATTCCCAGCATGCAGTGCAGTAAGGAGAGGAGAAGAGAGATTTATGTAACTTCCCATGCATGCGACTGAGGATTTATTAAAGTCAGATAAACCTCATGCAGAATGTATGAGTGTGAAAGTTTTTTGTGTCCATGCTACATAAAAACTGACTGTGTGCTTGCATCTCTTTGAAGAAAAGACGCTCTTCCCTATGGGTAACTGCATGTGTGTTTGCATCTTTGTTCTTATGTGTGTGTGTACTTAATGCAAACGCCCATCTTTTTATAACAAGAGCCTGTAAAATTGTATCCGCACATAAGTCTGCAGAGCCAGATTTGGTGTGTCTACGTGTGTGTGCATGTGCGTTGGTGCACCCTCACCACAGCTTCCATGCTCTCTTATCCCCCTCAGTTACTGCGTTGAGGTATCCTTGCTCTCTGTATTGTGATGTTTTTATCTGTGTGTGATTGCTACAGTTCCCCTCAGCCAAAACACACAGCTCTCTGTAGGCACACACAGTGCCAGCTTTAGCCGCCCTCTAAGGAGTTTACGTCAATAAAATATGAACTCCGCCATACACACAATCTAACAAACACTAACGCAAACCCGACGACTGTACACACACCGAGGCATGCCTTAGCCTGTGCGTTTACACTGCTGTGAACATCAACACTAAGTGGAAGTTTGCACGCAAACATGGCGGCCACGGGAGTTACCTCAGGCCAGCTGCTCTGTCATCCGGTGAATCAAGCGGCCCTCTGTATTCACTGTCCATTATTATTCAATCCGATTTGGGTAGCTTTAATTAATGAGCAACGTTTCTTCTTTTATATCCTGCCCTGATCTTTTAAGACCTTTGCATCACTCCCAAGCAAGGAAGACAAAAGGGGAGGAATGAGGTAGAGGTATGGCTAGGAGGAGGGAGCGTTTTTCTTTTTTCACATGGGAATGAGGGTTGGTGTGGGAAATTTAGTGCATCAAGTTCACGCTTGATTATGTGAGCAAAGTTTTCCTAATATAAGTGTTATCAAATTGTTAAAGGGATCATTGTTTTCAGTGACTTGCAGTGATTAGGACTGCTCTGGTGACCTGTCCAGGGTGTACCCCACCTCTTGCCCCATGTCAACAAAAACAGGCTCCAGCTTCTGCTGGGACTCTAAATTAGATAAGAAGTTAAGAAAATTGATGGTTGGATGGATGCAAACATATGTGATCCTGTCAAAGAACAATGCCCCCGACTAAGCGGAGCTCCTAATTCTGTTCATTTTCACAAGATAAACTGTCTCAGAGGTCCTGCTGCATGAATCTCCAATGCTGGGATTACATTTGCTTACAGATGTACACTGCTGAAGACACCACAGTAGTTCTTTTTTAAGGACCAAATACTAGCCTCTCACCCACCCTGTGATGATGAAATTTACATCACAGGGACTCAAGCAGACCATAACATACTCAAGGATATGGCAATGGTGAGAAGTCCAGGAGAAGATGAGAGGTTTTCTTTACAAATACAAATACTGCTGGGCTGATTACTCTACTGGTATACACATTAAACATACTTACTGCACAAGCATCAATGAATTTCAAATACAAATACAGAAGAACATGGTCCGCACAGTTGATTGTGTTTGCTTAGAACCCACGGCCAAGTCAGAACCCATGTGCGATATTTATTTTACACCTTAAACTTACAATCTGTCTTTCTCAGACCTATTTAAAGGAAACTTTAACGGCTCACACTTCACATGCATGACTGCGATCTGAAGGAGAATTTAAGGCTTCAAGTCAATTTTTTATGTATTAGAAAAACTGTGAATTTGATTTTGACTTCAAAGCATCTCTGAGTTTAAACTGATTTGTAAATAACACACCCAACACAACAAACTTTGAAGCACAGAAATACTTTGCCTTACTCAAGTTTGTGGCTCTTTGTCCTGTAACAATTCTGTCAAACTTTGCTAATTAGTATTGACAAAGAGAACTGGATTTGTATTAATGAAGGTGTTATCACTTCGGATCCAGACTATTGAGGTATTTAATGGTCTGGCTGGAGTGTCATGAAGCGTGGACTGACGTCATGTCGTGCATGCAGGCTTTTGTGAGGAACAGTTGTCCAGCTACATGTAAGATTTAATAAGACACTAAACTTTTTGCTCCTTAAAGTTATTATTGGTCAAGTTTTTAATAACAGCCACATTCCTTCGTACCTTCTCTTCCCTTCTCTTTTCTTTCTGTCTGTCTTTCTTTCTTTCTTTATTTCTTCCTCTGAATGGACAAGGGAGCTCATTAAAGCCATTCTTTATCATTTAATGAAGCCATTGGATTAGAGGTGATGCTTTGACCAGTCAAAGGGGAGAAATGAGGAGAGGTGAGGAGAGCAGAGAGTAAAAGAAAATCAATTGCTGGTAGAAACAATTCAACAAGCATTTGGCTGTGTATCAGTGTATTTACAGTTTCCAGATTATTTTAATCTTCATCATGTACGATTATTGCACTTCTTATTCCCCCATTATGTACAAAGTTCTTATTAACCTTCCTTACCACTTTTTTATGTACCATGATTATACTACACATTACATCCCTTTTGCCAAAATTATTCAAAACAAATTGCTTCAAATACACTTTAAATACTGTAGCATAATACACTGAATACAACTTACATTAATATATTGAGTAAAACTGTAACAGTTAAACAAAACTCTTACTTCCAAATACATCAAAGGTGAACTTTACTATATATATTAGAATCTCTCCTTTAGACATATGCTCAATCTTTAACATTGCAGATGAGGTGGAAAATTAGATCTTAATAGAAAGGACAGAGTTGTTGCTAGTTGCTTCTAAGGAGGTGAGGTAGAGGCCAGGTATCTGATCTGATTTTCATATTCAGGCCACATAAGAAAGAGTTTTAATATTCGGTTTGAAGAAGAGTGAGACTTCAGGCTTTGTCCTGATGTCGATCCTTGGAGGGATAAAAACATCAATGAGGTGTTCGAGCTTTAAAGTGTGGATGCAAGCTGCGGTATATCTTCCTGACTCCATCCAAGGAGACTGTTCTGTGTACACGTAGCTGTGTCAATATTGAGATATCTCAGCCTAAAGAAACAAGAGAGCAGGCAGACTCTAGCCTGCCCATGATTGCTTTCACTGTATTTTCTGCTATTTCATCTCTCATTTACTACCTTCTCTATCCATTCTTCTCTCTATTGCATTTTCAATCTGTGTCACTGTAGCTAACCCCATATCGCTGATCATTCTTCTTTCTGCCATTCTACACCCGAGCCTTTCCCCTTTTCTTTTTACTGGGTTTTTTCCACTTCTGATTGTTTATGTCTGACATTCAACTCTTTCATGTTTTTTCTGGTGCACTCTGTTCTTGCCTGGCTTTCACTTTTTACTATTATCTTCCTTCCTCTGTTCTTTTCTGTTTTGTACAAGGAGATGCACAAGTTCATCATCCTACAAGTAACCTAAAATGATTTCTACAGAAATTTCTTGGATCCATTAGCAATCAAATTTCAGTGAGTTAGCTGAAACCAGTAGGTTTTGAACAAGCTCTTGCCAAAATTCAAGATAAAAGCGAAACAATCTTTTCTTTTTTTTTTGCCTGTCCCGTTTGTATCTTTAGCCATCAGAATTGTTGTCTGAAGGCCAACAAAGATGCCAAGTGGATTTACTTTACCAAGTGGATCATCATGGCCTTGCCATATTGGTCCATTTGGTTGACCTTTATTATAATTATGTATTTGTTTTATTTTCGTTTTTTAAAAGATGGGACAGACATGACTGGGGGATAGGACAGGGAGAAAGAATGAAAGAAAGAGAGGGAGAGAAAGAAAACCAAAGGGGAGAAGAGACGGTGAGAAGGGGGGGAAGAAAGAAAAAAACAAAACAAAAAAAAAAACACCTGGGTCACCTGTATGGAGAAAAAAAAACAGAAGAGAAAGCAAACAACAAAGAGCAACATAATAAAAAAAACGGCACCATCACAATAAACTAGCTAGCAGTAAATATCAGTAGATACTAAATAATAAACGATATTGTGCAGCACGCAAGATAGACAGCGCACAATGTGCTTTGAGGCAGCAGCCAAGAAAGCTGTAGTCCGCGTCTGTGAATACCCGTGTGTACACCTGTGTGCATACCTGTGTGGATCAGCATGCTTGCATTCCAAAGGTTTCTCCATGTAACGATCTGCTAGGGAGTGTGGGGGGGGGGCCACAGCCCCGTCCTCCAGGGTATGAAGCAGGTATGGAGGAGATCAAAACTCCAGACATCCAGAGGCCCCCAGAACACAAGAGACCAAGGAAGACCAACAGAGGGGCAGCCGCGCCACTGTCCCAGTAAGAGCTGAGGAGAGTCCCAGATGAGGGCTCACTCAGCAGCCGCAGAGCAGAAGCCAGGGGCACCCCACCTCCGAAGTGGCCCGAGTGAGCCCCAGGCTCCAGGCCCCGATAAGCGGCCGCCAAGGAGTGAGCCCGGACGCCCACCCCCAGACACAAAGAGCCACCAACGCACCGACACCTGAGGGAGTCCGCCACTGGCAGGGGAAGTGGTGGTGGGTGGAGATAGGCCTCCAAACCTTGGAGGGCCTGAGATGTCCCCAGAGAGGTGGCGTCTGATACCCAACCTGACATATAGACACAGACATACAGGCACACACAGATACAAACATTCATTCCCGCCCTCATGCTCTCATATGCACTTACTCCACACTCAACCAACGTGGAGACAGACATAAAGAGACGCTGTACACACGATCACACTCCCCAAGCGTACTCTACAAACCGGGTCTAGGTACCCTTGCCCCTGGAGGGGGGAACTGCACCCAGACCCAGGTGGTGTTACCCTTTTCCCTGCGGTGGGGAGAGGCAGACCGCCCCGACTCCGCAGCAGTAGGGAGGCCCCACACTCCAGACCGCAGTCGGACGGCCAACTCCTCCTTGCCCCCCCGCTCCAGCAGGTCGCAGAGATAATAATAATTCTGCACTCCCTGTAGTCAACAGGGTCGCAAGAAGCGTGTGGAAAAACCAAGGCGCAAAATAACTGCCCATGAACTGAGAAAAGTCAAGCGTGCAGCTGCCAAGATGCCACTTGCCACCAGTTTGGCCATATTTCAGAGCTGCAACATCACTGGAGTGCCCAAAAGCACAAGGTGTGCAATACTCAGAGACATGGCCAAGGTAAGAAAGGCTGAAAGACGACCACCACTGAACAAGACACACAAGCTGAAACGTCAAGACTGGGCCAAGAAATATCTCAAGACTGATTTTTCTAAGGTTTTATGGACTGATGAAATGAGAGTGAGTCTTGATGGGCCAGATGGATGGGCCCGTGGCTGGATTGGTAAAGGGCAGAGAGCTCCAGTCCGACTCAGACGCCAGCAAGGTGGAGGTGGAGTTCTGGTTTGGGCTGGTATCATCAAAGATGAGCTTGTGGGGCCTTTTCGGGTTGAGGATGGAGTCAAGCTCAACTCCCAGTCCTACTGCCAGTTTCTAGAAGACACCTTCTTCAAGCAGTAGTACAGGAAGAAGTCTGCATCCTTCAAGAAAAACATGATTTTCATGCAGGACAATGCTCCATCACACGCGTCCAAGTACTCCACAGCGTGGCTGACAAGAAAGGGCATAAAAGAAGAAAAACTAATGACATGGCCTCCTTGTTCACCTGATCTGAACCCCATTGAGAACCTGTGGTCCATCATCAAATGTAAGATTTACAAGGAGGGAAAACAGTACACCTCTCTGAACAGTGTCTGGGAGGCTGTGGTTGCTGCTGCACGCAATGTTGATGGTGAACAGATCAAAACACTGACAGAATCCATGGATGGCAGGCTTTTGAGTGTCCTTGCAAAGAAAGGTGGCTATATTGGTCGCTGATTTGTTTTTGTTTTGTTTTTGAATGTCAGAAATGTATATTTGTGAATGTGGAGATGTTATATTGGTTTCACTGGTAAAAAGAAATGATTGAAATGGGTATATATTTGTTTTTTGTTAAGTTGCCTAATAATTATGCACAGTAATAGTCACCTGCACACACAGATATCCCCCTAAAATAGCTAAAACTAAAAACAAACTAAAAACTACTTCCAAAAACATTCAGCTTTGATATTAATGAGTTTTTTGGGTTCATTGAGAACATGGTTGTTGTTCAATAATAAAATTATTCCTCAAAAATACAACTTGCCTAATAATTCTGCACTCCCTGTATTTTGAATGAAACGCTTGATTGTTCGATGATCACGTTTCAGAAGCTTTGCAATTTTGAGACTGCTGCATCCCTCTGCAAGATATCTCACTATTTTTGACTTTCCTGAGCCTGTCAAGTCCTTCTTTTGACCCATTTTGCCAAAGGAAAGGATGTTGCCTAATAATTCTGCACTCCCTGTACAGGCACACACAGATACAAACATCCATTCCCACCCTCATGCTCTCATATGCAATTACTCAGCACTCACCCAACGTGGAGACAGACATAAAGAGACACTGTACATACATTCACACTCCCCAAGCGTACTCTAAGCCCCGGGTCTATGTACCCTTGCCCCTGGAGGGGGAAACTGCACCCAGACCCAGGTGGTGTTACCCTTTTCCCTGGGGTGGGGAGAAGCAGACCGCCCCGACTCGGCAGCAGCAGGGAGGCCCCACAGAGAACGGGGGTGTGTGAAGACTCCAAACCTCCCTCCGCCTGCTCTTATGTAATGTTGATGCATGTGTGTTCTAAGGTGCCTTTAAAACCCAGGAGGGCATGGAGCTACCTGCCAGAGAGCAGCAGGTAAGCGCATAGCCCCTCCTGATAGCCCTCAATGTCTACGTGTATTTAAAATTGAGAGGTGGGCAACGACGCCAGGGGTGAGGTGTCCACCCCCACCCCCAAGATCCTATATGTATGTGTTATGAGATTGTGAGTAATGTGAATGTCTAAGTTGTGGGATAAAATTGAGGCAGAGACAGCCAGAAGGGGACAGAGGGGGGGGATGCCTCCCCTGCACCTTGGTGACACATCTTTACCCCAAGGCCCTGCATGTGTGGGTGATTGTGGTGGCGCGGGAAGGGGGAGGAAGCTGGAGATGGGGAGGGAAGGAAGGGAGGGGCAAGTGACCCCTCCCTGGGGCCAGCTCCCCTGCTGACCCCAGTAGGCACCCCCATACTCTGCAACCTGCCAGGGAAAAGGGGGCCCAGGCCCCTCCCGACCAGGACCCAGTACAGCAGTGCCGCCCGGCCCCACAGAGCCCGGGAGAGTCCACCCAACCCCACCACAGAGAAAACTGCACCCACCCCGTCATCCACTCATCTTCCAAACTGCACAAGACAATAGACGCCCAGGCTGAGATCTTCCTCCACCTCTCCTGTATCTCCCCCTCCTGCAGAGTGAGTTCCTGAAGAGAAGAGAGCTCCTGCAAGATGTAACAACCTCCCCCACCAGTAGAAGAGCCCCCCAGGTGGCTTGATGCACCGGCGGCACCCTGCGCCAGGACTGGGGCCCCATACACCCACCCGCCCACAACCCTGGCAACACACCAACCAGGACCCAAGCCCCCGAGGCCCAGCCAGGGCCCCAGCCCAGAGACGGAGCACCCCCAGAACCCCGCCTGCCCTGGACACACCCAGAGACAGCCAGGCTCCCAGGTCAGTAACCCACGTCCGTCAGCACAGACCCTCCCCTAGCCCCGCTGCACGCAGCCACGAGGAAACCGTCACCTAAGAGCCAACAGAGCCCTTAACAGGCCATGACCGCAACCCCGGGTTGAGCCCTCCAAGGAAGACGCTTCTGGGGAATCCCCTGACGCCCCAAGCCTGTCCCTATCCCCACACCAATCACAACAGCGAAGGTGGGACCAAACTATGACCCCCCACCCCCACTAGGTGATGGAGCTGATCAAAGGAGCCCAGAGCAATTGATGTGGTGGCAGAGGCTGTATCAAGACTAATGTAATCTAATAGATCATTTCTATATTGACTGGAATCAAGATTATTTTTATTTTTCCAGTTCATGAGGACTGTTTTCTTGGCTATGCATAGGGCAGTGAAAACCAAATGGGCGATATTCTTTTCTGTAGTGACATTATCTAAGCTGCCCAACAAACACACTAAAGGGGAAGTTGGAATGTTACATTTCAGACACTTTGATAAGTCTTCACATATCTCGCGCCAAAACTTCTGAACTGGTGGACAGAACCAAAGAGCGTGCATATAATTGTGAAACAATCTAAGGGAAATCTGTTTATGATGAAACTATTATCTCTGAGCACTTTGTTACATAAACAGCAAATTAATGCCTTCAGTGTTGCTATTAAGACACATTATAACTTTTAACAGCTTAAAAAATTTGAGTAAAACAAATGTTTTTTTTAAATAGTCCAAAAATGTCAAAGCAAACAAGCAGAATTTTAATCAAAACTAACTGAAAGTTAAAACTATTTCTTACCACCTACAACAGAGAGATGTAAATTACACACTGACATGAGTTAGGTGGAATAGACTGATCATTGATTAAATTTTCACACCGCCCTTATGCAACAGTCTGGCTGCATAATATTAACTTGATAATGGCATGATCAACAGCACTCATGTGTCAGGAGCATAACTGAGAGCTGGGTATGACAATTTCTACCCTGTCTTGTTATCTTGCAAAGTGTGTCACAGCCACCATGTCACACCTCAAAGGGCCCAAACAGATGGACAGCTTAACATTTTTATACACATTCTCTCACCTTGTTTGACAATGTAATGACAACCCATACAACACATAGCTGCTTTCATGATCCCAGATATCTACAGTATGTGTGGCTGTCTGATTCTGTCCAATCTGCTATAATAAGGCTTTGCTGTGTTGTCTGATATTATTCCCTACAAAGTTAGGCTGCATGTCAAGGGACTATGATAGGAAGACTTATATACCATACAGTATGACCCTGGTTTCATCTGGGATAAGGTTAGTAAGATTTATCTCTTCTTTTTTTGGTCAGTATTGTTTAAGAAAATACTTTGCCACTGATGAACCCAAGATATATTATTTGTAATAAGGTTATGGCAGACATGGATAATACAAGCAAAGGCTAGAATGTAGGATCTTTTGGCAATGGCTCTGAAATTGTCCTTAATCCTTTTGGTTGAAGCTTGAGTCAGTATGTGTGTAAGACAAACAACCAAAAGACAAAAAAAACATAGGCCAATTTATTACAGGCCCTATAGAAGGTCAGAGTACCCGCAGTGGTTGAAATTATGTGTGCCCTTCACTCTGGTGGATAATGAGTTCATACATTGATATTTTTAGTTATGTCACATCAAATGGTGTCGTCACAGAATGAAAAGCCAAATAACTGACAGGTAGAAAAGTGCAAATGTTAAAAAAAGAAGAAAATATCCTTAAATGATTATATGATCATTGTTCTCACCTCCCCTCTTTCTACTTCCTACCACTCCTGTTCGCCCTTCCTTTTTGCACTTTGGTTCTTCCCGCTGATCTACTTTTCTGTTTCTCCTCCCTTTCACTTCTCTCCCAAAGTCTGTGCTCTCTCTCTCCGCTCCTTCACTCCCCTTGAGTCTCCCTCTTTCTCCTCTCTACTGTCTTTCCTTTTTCACCCCCACCCCCAATCTATAGGGATAGAGACTCAGTAGAATTACCATCCTCTTGATCTATAATTACCACACAACTCTCTCTACCCCTGGCTCCCTTTCTCCTTGCTTACTTGCCAGACAGTCTCAGATTGTACACAGGATACATGCATCATTGTTGAGCATATGTATGACAAGTGTGTGATAGAATAACCAACATATTGAATAAACAAGAACGAATACATGATGTCTGCCATCACATCTTTTAATTTTCATAAAAGCTCACAAGGTAATGTTCTGTGCACAGGGAGCCTAATTGTCTAATTGCATATCCAACTGTGCAGGTCTTATATCTATGGCAACATTTTGTGCCTTTTCCTTATTTAACTAACGACTTCTAATGATAGCTTGTTATCTTAGTGTAACTTTAGTTACTGCCCTTCAATTTTGTATCATTTAATTTATGTAGACTGGAAATGAACTTATGTTGCATATTAGGCTGTACAATATTATTTTGTGACTTTGCATTATATATTTAATTCATTATTATTTACTGCACTTTAAAATGTATGTGTAACATTTAAGTTATTTATTATAACTCCTTATGAAAGGTAATTTTGGTTCCTACCTGGTAGTGTTTATGGTGGGACTCTTTAGATTGTAACATGCTCTGAGTATTGGGGAGATCATTGAGTAAAATTTTGAATGCACACTTACCTGCCATGGTGGTGTTTGTTCTAGAAAATATTTTTAAGAGAAATGTAGCCATTCACCCACAACCCAGAGAGACCAGGGAGCGCTACCACAACAAGAAGCTAGCTTGCCAAAAATGTCTTGTGGTGTGTGTGAAGTCCAGCTCTAATTCACTTTCTTTTTATAAGGGAGAGGACTTTAGTGTTTCAGTCATATAGTTTTGTCACAGCTGTATTGCCAAACTTCAAACATTCAGCAATACAGTGGCCTGGAGACCATAATATTGCCAAAATTATTGCAACCATGCAATAAACTTGCAGACTCATTGCCTTTCATTGCCAGTCATTTCATATCTTCAAAGCAGCGTTGGTGTTTTCACGCCGGTGGTTAAACAACAGTAAGTGCCATCAGTCTTTTATCAGTTTATGACTGAATAGAGTCAAGTTAGCACATACACACTATCTGCTTGGAATGATGATCCTTATAAAGTTGCCTTATAGTAGGCCACCTGTGCAATCGCCTTGTGGTCAAAAGCGGTAACTCGCAGATTGAGTGAGCAACATCTGGAAAAGTACTGTTGGCAGGTTAGATGCCACAACTACTTCCAAGAAAAACTAAATGCAATCACTGCTCAACTACTAATTTTCCTCAGTCACAAGGAGGTTGCCATCCTGTTTTTTCTCTAGTGTGACTAGGCCATAAAAACATCTGCAAAACCAAAAGTAAGCTATAAGTGAAGAAGCCAAACAGAAATAGAAGCAGCACACAAACCACTGGCTAGAGGTTCATACTGTTGATCTGCTTACTTGCCTATTTGTACATTGCCAATTTAAAATAATTCTCATGAATATCAGCTACAACTTTGTAAAGAATCAAAATTATGCTGAGAGATAACTTAAAAAAATCTACTAAACACTTAGTAAACATAACTGAGTCGTTATTGTCAATATTAAAAGAAATTTAGCAAATAAACTTTAATGAGCTAACAATGTGCCATTATTATGAAGTGTTACTATGTGTAGCATTTTGTTCTGTTTTAGACATATATAACCACTGCACTTTTGAAAATTGTGGTCATTAGGCCTGCAGACTCTCTGTTGGAGGACTTTATAATGCTCTCAACACTTAACACTAGTTGGTCTGGAATAGCACTTAATGTAGCAGACTCTCCATACAAGTGTGCAAACGGAGAGGGAGCGGGTTGGGGGAAGGCATGGGAATGCGTTGAGATTGAGTCTCTGTGTGCCTTTGATACCTAGTGAGATGGAACGTAATGGTGTCAGCCTAGTCTAAGTCCACATACAGAAGACTATATCTTTCATTCTGACAAGTCTGCAGTAAATGTTCACCTTTTCATCCACGATAGTGATGAACAGTGGGGATCACAGTGTTAGCTGGGCAATTCATTCATTCATTCATTCTATACCTATTACTATGTGGACTGAAATGTTTCTTGGGATGAAACTGTGTAAATCCCTGAAGTCAGAATCCTATTGACCCTACCGGTTCTCTGACTTTTACTTCACTAACATAATTAGGTAATTTTAAGCTGTCTTGTTTTATTGTTTTTTTTTTGTTTTTTTTGTTTTTTTTCTCGTTCTTTAGCCGTCAGAATTGTTGTGTGAAGACCAACAAGGATACCCAATGGATTTGCTTTGCCAAATGGATCATCATGGCCTTGCCGTATAGGTCCATTTGATCAACCTTTGTTGTTATTATTTATTTTATTTTATTTTCAGTTGTTACAGACGGAACAGACATTACTGAGGGATAGGAAAGGGAGAAAGCAAGATGAAGGAAAAGAAAAACAGAAGGGAAGAGGGACAGTGAGAAAAGGCACTTAAAAAGAGAAAGAAGAGGGGAAAAAATCTCCTGGATCACCTGTTGAGAGAAAAAGAAGAGAAAACAAGCAAAAAAAACCTGAGCAACATACTAAACACAACACCATCACGTTAATCTAGCTAAGTGTAAACAGCAGTAAATACTAAATATTGAATGTTGTTGTGTAGCAAGCAGGACCGACAGCGCACAATGTGCTTGGAAATAGCAGCCAAGAAAGGTGTAGTTTATGTCTATGAACAGTGAACACCCGTGTGCACACCTGTGTGGATCAGCACACTTGTATTCAAAAGGTTTCCCCATGTAATGGTCTGCTAGAGCAGCGGTCTCCAACCTTTTTTGCGCCACGGACCGGTTTATGCCCGACAATATTTTCACGGACCGGCCTTTAAGGTGTCGCGGATAAATACAACAAAATAAAACTAGTACAGGTACCAAAAAAAGAAGATTTATTTATAACACACGTTATAAACCCCCGGGCCTCGGACCGGTACCGGTCCGAGGCCCGGGGGTTGGGGACTGCTGTGCTAGAGGATGTAGAGATCCTGTCTTGTCTCGTTTTATTGTACTAATATTTTGTTTTTAAAAATTAATTAGAGTGTAAACCTTTTATTTATTTTTTTAGTGTATTTCTACCTTCTTTGAGTTTGAATACTGAAATATGCAGTAATAGTGGGAATGCCATGCAGTACAGGTTTCGTGCCATGCACCATAACCATTTTAATGGTAGTTATCAGCCATGACCAAAATCTTTTCCTTACCTTGAATGAACATTTTAGTTCCCCTGTCATAAATGTTATAATTTTATAATTATGTTTTTTCAAAACTGTCAAATATTTCTGTCCCATTACTATGAATGTGCATGAAGAAATTTAGACTTCTCACTCTCACTCACTCCTCATACGGATATACACTGAGACATTCAGCCAATATTTTAGGGAAGGAGAAAATGAGTAAACACAGGTTTGTCTGATATAATACTTAACTCTGCAACTGGTACTCGGAACACTGGGAATCACAGCATTAAATGGAATATAAACTCAACTGAATCAGTCAGTCCTTTATATGATGAAATCAAAGATGTGTGAAGCAGTGACCCAGTATACTAGCCCTACCATCTATAGCAGATTTGAGTGCATAGTGGGTTCCTGTTCTTAACTAGCATTAACAAGTCATCTAAAAAAAGGAGTCAGTTATCCAGTTGTTTAACTACGATGAAATTAATAAGGCAGTAGATGAGGCAGTGAGGGTAAACACAGTTTGTAACCTACACTTCTATTCTCCTCAACATCTATTATTCATTGGCCAAGATGATTCTTTCATGAGGCAAGCTAGTTGCACATAATTCATAACGCAGGCTGTGGAAACTAGGACAGAGTGAGATACAGGCAAAGAGGGGGGAAATGGGTAGAGGAGGGGGGGAAGGATGAGAGGGCTGAGTGAGAAAGAGGGTGACGAAAAGGATGAAGACAGAGGGTGTCAGGATGAGGAGGTGAGAGAGAAGAAGAGAGGCAACAGGATCTGGGTTTACAGAAATGTGGGGAAACATGCCGCATAGCCTGTTCCAGTTCACCACAGAGAAAGAAAAAGATGGAATTTGGAAGATTGAAATACAGGAGAAGAAGAGCAACAGAGAGATAGGGATGAGGGGGGGGGAAGAGAGCTTAAAAGAGGGGAGGAGGTTGCGTCTAGCTGATGTGACAGACATCTTTATCAGGCAAAGGGGGGGTGGAGCCTAGAGTAAAAAGAGAAGTTTATCATTGGTGCTTCGTTTTACCAAAGCAAAGGGGCAATACATTTGTTTGAGCTTAACTGCTGTGGTGGTGAGACAAATGGATTTCCTGTGGATTTTTCTCCACAGAATCTATACCAAGGAGAAGCCATCTTGTGATCTAATAGTCATGAAAACTCCATTATTATTCTTAACTTGACAATAGGTTGCTCAGGAGAAATTCTCCTTAATGCAGTTGCATTTAATTTTCGTCTTTAGAAAGCTTTGCTAGCAAAGCTTCTCTAACACATCTGACGTAAAACAGTTCAATCTTCCACTTGTGGTCAGTGCTGTCTGAATCTCCAAGAAAGAGGAAGATGAGAGACGTAAATGAAGAAAGAGACAGGTGTAATTATCTGATTGAAGAACGAGACGAAAGTTTAGCCCACTTCGCTTTGGTCTGGTATTAGGAGCAAAAAAAGATCAGAATTCAAACAGCCCTGTGTGTGTATGTGTGTTTGAGGAAGAGACGGATGACAGGCAAAAACAGAGAGAGAGGGAGATCACAGAGAGTGTGCACTTTTTCCCCTGCTATATAGCTCTGAGCCATGTACACAGCAGAAAGTCACGACCCCAAAGTACATGCATGATCTGAATTCCAATGACTTTTTAGACTGAGACAGAGCAGCTGTGACAGTGTGTGTGCATCTTTGCTTGTTGGGTGGAAGCACACCAGGAATAGTATTCTTGTTCAGAACCTACAAGAAGAATGCACTGAGGTGGTGGTGGGGGAACCACAGCACGACTAAGCAAACTGACGGACGCATTGCAGAGCATTTTTACTATACTGGAGGCTCGGTCATGTGTCACTTGAGAATTCCTAGAGGAGCTGAGGAAAAAGGAACAGAATGCTAAATTGTGGCAATGACATACCACCATGGTAGCATACACACACACACACAGACACACACACACACACACACACACACACACACACACACACACACACACACGGAGAGCTAATCACTGTGCAACCTTCTGCTTTATAAAGCAGAAAGTTGCACAGTGATTAGCAAAACAACTGACTTTAGAAATTTACACAGACAGACATGCTAGAATATGTTTTTAAAATGAGTTTAGAAAACTATAGGAAACACCATTATGACGTGTTTTTGAGCCAGCTAAAATCTGTGTTTCAAATCCTTATTATCTTTCAAACACTGGTAAACTGAGTTATCTATGATTAAAGTCCTTCTACATGCAAATTTTACCACTTGGTACCTATCTTGGAAAGCATTCCAGGCACTTTTTATTATATTTAATTTTTTATTTTATTTGATGTCTAATGTATTAATTTTTTAATTTGTAGTCTTCTGCGGGTGTTATTTAGATAGTCCTTCTTTATTTACAAAACAAATGCACCGTTTTTATTGCTGCCTCCATGTGGCCAATAAAAAAATAATAAATAAGTACACAGTTTTCTAAACATCCTTCTTATTGTTAAATCTTATATTAACTTAGATGTTGTTCTGGGTTCTTTTGTGACTTCGTGGATGAGTCATCAGTCAATTTTGGAGTAATTTTGATAGGCTGGCCCCTCCAGGGAAGATCCACCACTGTTCCGTTTTCCATTTTTCCATTTGTGGATAATGGTTCTCACTGTGGTTCACTGCAGGCCCAAAGCCTTAGATGTCAATGGCTTTATTTTGCATCTGTTATTGAGTGTCTTTAGCATGTGGCATGATGTGTTTCTTTCCGATATCCTACTAGCCTACTTCACTTTGTCAGAAAGTTTCTATTTAACCCTTGTATGGTGTTCGGGTCTGTGAGACCCGTGTTCAGTTTCTTTCAAAAGAAAAATTAAACAATTAATTATTTTTTCACGTGTAAATGTGTTGTGTCTTTCCACTCACTCCACTTGATTATAACTGATTTATTTATAACATTTTATATAAAAGAAAAACGAGAAGCACATTAATTCATAAATGTGATCTAACAAAGGTAAAGGGAAAAAATTAACCATGTTTGCTGTTCATATGTCTTGTAATTGGGATGAAGTAAACATCTGTTGAGTAATTTAACATAAAATTGTTTGATAGTGTTAATTTGGAAAGCCAAAACTCTAGCGGGTCCACCAGACCCATGAACACTGGCTGAGTAACAAAAATACGAACACCACACAAGGGTTAAGCGATTTCTTGATTCAACAGGTTTGTCAAATAACAAAAAAATCGGGAAGAGGGCAAATACATTTTCACAGCACTGTATGTCAGTTTTCTACCTGTGTCAATGTATGTTAATAATGTTATGTTTTTTCCCCAATCCTAACCTAGTATGTCTATGTGAGAATAAACAAATACTCATTCATATATTTGATCACTCTTGTTTCTCTTTAATACAGTGATGTACTTTGTCTCTCATATTACAGTGTATGTTACACGCAAAGTAAATCTGTAAGGCCATCAACACATTGCAAAAAAAGAAAAATTACAATCAATACCCTTAAAGGCAGTGAAGTAATCTTTAAGCATGTAGAGTACTGAAAGCAGTTACATATTTTGATACGCTCCAATCTGAAGTAAAAAGCAGTGATTTTATTGAAAGTCAAAAAAAGGTCTGGCAGGAGTGATGTAATGCCCGTTGGTGTGTCATTTACTTGGATATGTATACTTACCATTTATAAAAAAAGTAATTTACTCTAATTCACAGTTCATCTATAAGAGAGGTAGAAAGGGTCATCTTGCGTCGCAGATCATTGGAAAGCGGGATCACCCAAGGTCAGAAGCAAAATATATTCCAATTTGATTTCTTAAGTATGTTATTTAAGAAGTAATATTTCTTTTTCACTTCACCTAAAACCCCTGGATAAGCACTCAGCAGAAACTTTAGAAGGCCTTGGATAGGAACACACCCATCTGAAATCAATAGTGTGAGACAGTGCCACCTTTAAAGATCAATAGTATCACTTAATGGAAGTGTTGGGTTTTGTCATTGTATTTTGTAATTTCTCATTATATGCAAAGAAAAAAGAATATGCCCCTAAAATTTTAGTAGGTCAAAATGATGCAAAACTATCAGAGACTTATTTCTTTTAGGTAGAACAATTAATTGCTGTCTGTCTGATATATTTGATATATACAGTTTTTGAGACTTCTACATCATTAGTGGGATTGTTTTCCCCAAAAATCCTAATTAAATTGCACAAAACATTTTTAGGCAATTTAGGCTAAAAATTGCTACATCTAGCTTTTAGGCAAAGCCAGATGTAGCTAATATGTTGCAAATTAAATTTTTTTTAAACAAATTTGTCAGATGGTTAATATATATATTTAAAATATATATACATATATGTTTCTGACAGTTATTTTATACTTCAGGCTTTAAGGTGTTAAGAAAAAAGACAGATAGACAAATAGTGAGCTCACCTGGATTTAAAAATTGCATTGTCCATTACACTTTCTGTGGCCAACATCTAATAATACCAAAGTTCACTTAGATTAATTTAACGATGCGTTAGATGATATTGGCTGACTTCCAAAACCAGGCCATGTCTTCAACTTGAGGGAACACTTTTAATGCCACATCCCATGTCAACAGAAGGTATTTACAGAACCTTGATCACTTTTGTGTAAACTAATTTGCAAATATATTTACAAGCTGATAGTAAATACAGTGCATTATTAGGTTGTTCGAGAGTTAAAGGATTCATGGAATGAATGTTGTAAATTACAATTCCAGAAAAATAGAAAATCCCAGTCAGAACCCCCCTTTTATCCATACCTCAGAGAAATGACACACTGGTATTGATTTTCTGCAGAAAGGAAAAAGAGAATATGGCAAATCACAATATAATATTTAAAGCTCCAGAAGAGTTGACTCGCTTGTTTTTACCACAGAATCTTATTCTGCAGCTATAAATAAATAGCAAAAACACATTTTGGTGTTGCTGGGGTGTGATTTGTCCAGTCGGTAGCAAGCAGCTAATAGATCTTTAGAGTCAACGTGATTTTTTCAAACTGAAAAAAAAAACCCACAAAAAGATGTAGAAATAATCATATACTCTTCTGTCTTCCTCATAAGACTAGAAAAGATTCTCACATTGTTCTCACTTTATGTCTACAGCAATGCACACACAGTAATAATTTAGAACTCATTTATTTGACAGGTTTAAGTTTAACTTGTGGCATTGTCTGCTTGTTTCCTCCGTCTTTAATGTCTCGGTCTCTTCTTTTTTTAACACTGTGAGGCGGTAGGTTGACAGCCCCTGTAAGAAAATGCCATGTAGTATTTCAAATGATTGCTTAGTTATTGGAAATACCTGTCTGTCTCTGTATGTGTCTTTGAAAGCGGCATGGGTATTATGCATATGTCAATGAGTGCATGTAAATGTATCTGTGTGTCTAAGCGTGCTAATTGTAATTAGTCGTTTCCTGTATCAGGCTGTTTCCAGTTTGAAGCTCAGGCTCTGCCAAGTGCCCCAAGGGTGTGTGTGTGTGAGTGTGTGTTTGTGTGTGAGTGTGTGCACGTGAATGTATTTGACACTGGTGGGTCTTTGTTTGTATTGGGGTCAACTGACATCACACTTCCTCTGCACTAGTATTCCCTGTCTGGCAGTCTGTGCTTCTGTGTGAGTTTGTGTAGATATTACCACTGGCAGAGTCACAAAAGCCTTAATAAAGCTGTCACCAACCCAGTGACTTCCCCCCTCCTTGCTACTTTGCACTACTTTGCTGTATGATTCTTTTATGTCTTCTTTCTCTTGAAATGAATCACAAAACCGAAATTGTGTTCTCTTGCACTTCCCCCACCCCTTTCTGTCTTCTTATATGTTTATTTATTTTTGTATTTGTTTTTTAAGTTGTTACATCTCTCTTTCTCCATTGTTGAATTTTCCTAGTGATTTCCTCCCCTTATCTTTTTTTCTTTCCTTCACCTCTTTTTAGGAATGGAGGGTTTGCAGAGTTTAAAATGTGTGTTGTTAGGAACAGGGCCTGTCTGTGTACCACTGGTTAAAAGCCTCTTCCCCCCAAATGGTGAACGAGAGCTGCCTCACCAGGATAAACAGCATTTAGCTACCAGACTGTAAATGGCATTTAAGGGAACCTGCTGTATATACATGTAGCTATACATGTACATAGGGTTGGGAATTAGTAAGAATTTAGTGATTCCAGTTCCATTATCGATATCACATATCAATTCAATTTCTTATCAGTTCAATTCTGTTATTTAATTACTCTCAGGAAAAAGTAATTAATTATACTATTCTTTACATTAGTTTTGTGTTACCTGTTGAAGTTCAGGATCTAGCTGCCGTGCTAGGATTAGCATTCCCTCAGCTTTGATATTAGTATGGATTCTTGGCTAGCTTAGCATTTGCATGCCGTCTGCACACATGCTTGCAAAGAGCCTAAGCTGTGTTAGCAGAATAATGCTGCACCGTCCTTTTGTGGAATAAAAATATGTCCATATCCACGCTGTAGACTGCTCTGCTGTTGCCCTACTCTGACACACTAACTGAAATCAGCTGATTGTAGCTGAAGTGCAAGTAGAATCCATAAGCGGTATTGATACTCAGGCAGATCGATGCCTCAGAATTTGACTACTGGGAACTGATTCTCTACAAGAGTCAGTCCTCTAGTCCCATAACTGCCCATAACTATTCACTGAAATAAACCAAAATATACATAAACACCTTCCCACACAGAAATATCTAACAGAGCTGTCATAGTGCTGGAACTAAGTAGATGAGGCAACTACCAGGGGTGCTTTGTGCCACAGAAGGAGGTTCTGCTGTCTTTCTTTCTAGCCTATACTTCTTTGAAGTTCCAATTTCCCTCTCCTCATGTTTACTAGTTGTGTATGCTGTATGTGAGAGAGGAAAACATAAGAAATTCAAGCAGTAAATGACGTGATATTCATTATGTTACAGTTAAAGTCTCAACTCATCTAATGCAGTACTTTCTCAGCCAATAAAATGCATATATACTTTGTAAACAGGCACTGGACTACAGAAAGCAGACTTTTTTAAACTGGCGTTCCAAAGAACTGTGGATATAAAGCAAAGATACTGCCTTTATGATGTCTAATGGAAATTTGAATACTGATCTTTATGCGATTCTTTTATGCAATAAGAGGACTTCAAATTAAAAAGCTAGCACTTTGGAATTTGTGTATTTTCGCTCAAATTATGATGTAATTATATTTACCTTCAAAAACTTACCAGGCGATACACTAGAATTAGGGAATAAGAAATAACTGCAGTGTAAATAGTTTTAAGTATTGTGGATTGTGATGTTTTTATGATTTATTCTGGGGGAAAGGATTGGAAAAACAAGCTTATAAGTCACTTCTTTTATGTAAGTATTAGCTGGATATCAGGCACAGGTCCCTAAAGATTTGCAAAAAGCGTGTTAAAACTTGATTCTATTGTGCATTATACAGTTTTTTTAGAACAAGTACTCCATCACTTTGTGGAAGGAGGAGACAACTTAAATTTTTTTTTCCGTTCTTCAATTTTTTTATATGATGTTATTTTTAATATATTTTAATTATTTTCAAATTGTATATATTTCAAAAAAAATTACCATATTATGAGTCTTATCAATTTGCGATTGTCTGCTTCAAAAACCATTGACATTTATAAGGTTTTATCAGTGTACAATCAGAAATCTGTCGCTTCAGCATTTTTTGGCCACAGTGCCTGCAGTACATGAAAAACACATAAAGCCATCAGGTCCTTTTTTTACGTCTCTTTTTATTGCTATCCTATATGTCTGTCTGCAAGCTGGTCTCCCAGCTCCACTGTAGTGTTGCCAGCTGTGCAATTGCTCCCCTGACAGGTAAATCATGAGGCCTGATGAAACAAGCTAGCAATGTAATGTCAGCTTTTTAAATAAAAAATGTGTTTTGCCTCCCAAATTCTTGCTCTTCACATAAAATATGAGTACTGTAATGTGTTATGACCATGGCACAGACAACATCAACCATGAGATTTCTTATGGTGTTGACCTTCAGGAATCCTTGGCATGGTCAATAAACCAGACATTCAACACAATAGACATTTAGTGTTTTCACCTTAGAGGATACTGTAATAACTCTCACTTTATATGTAATACGTATTAAGTTTAATATGAAAAATGCTGCCAGATTTTGGCTTCTGAAATAACTTTTTTTGATCCCTAACAGTTTGTTCAACTACTGGATTCATTATAAAGCCAGTCCTTGCCAAAGGATGTAAATTTGAGGGTAATAAACGAGCTATTAACCAAAACTGATTTATTTTTGCATCGTTACACTATGAAGATCAAGTGAGCCCATCTACAAGATGTTATTTAGAGAACCTCTGCAGTGTCTACCAGCTGTGCCAGCTCTTTCCTGGCAGGCAGCATATTCACAAAACCATCTGTGTATGCAGGCATCAGAGAGCAACACCAGCGGAGTATATATGTCCTCCTTTAAAGTGACATTGTACCTCTGCTTTATCCACAGATATGAAGAGCAAATGCTTTAATCATGCTTCTCAAAGAAGTTATCTGGTGATACACTGAACCCATCCATCTATATTTTATTTTCCTTTTTTAAAGAACAGATATTTTAACATCATTTTATGAAATAACGTGCAGTCAACGGGAATAAAATACAGCCATTCTCCTTCTTTCTTATTTCTAGCAATGCAAGGTTGGCTAAAACATGCAAAACTGTAAGACAAAAGATTTTTTTTCTTTTTCTTTTCTTTTTCTTTTTTAATAGCAAGGTAGGAAGTGATTCTGCTGAGAAAGATTGCCCCTGACCTGGCTATAGTGCCCTTAATTACTAGCATTTTATACTGCATAGACGCACAAAGAATCATTTCTGCAAAGTATGGAAAAATATTGGTCCCTTGTGAAAATGAGGGACACCCTGGATATAAGACCATAGTAAAATCCCAAAGTGTGACAAATTGTAGTCAGTTGCACTAGGGGGGAGTCTCTAGTCTGAATAGCACAACCACATACCTTGTCAAATTTGTATTTTAAAGAAAATTTCATGGGTTACTTCTTCTCAGAAAGATTTGTTGTAAAAGCATTTTATTCATATACGTACAAATGCAAAATACAGTGTTATTATTAACTGCAAGACACCACAGTCACTGAAGAGCTCTGGCTCTAACCCCATTTCTGCTGGTAAAAAAAATGTATATTTTGTGTAGTGTATTTAATGCTCATATGCCTCACTTCAAAAAAAAAAGGGGGGGGGGGGAAATAGGCATTAAACAGGCTTTTGAAGTTTATTGGTAATCAGTAATTTTTTTCTGTTTGGTTGATTCAGTTTTTTCTTTTCTTTTTATCGTTTTGTGCTTCGTTTATGTTTTTTTATATATATATATATATATATAAATCTTACCAGCTGTTTAGGTTATATTAAAGACATTTTAATTCAACAGCCATTTTCAAGAGTCTAGACCATATATATCAGATATAGATATTTAAGTCTACATGTATAAGATTTATTTCATTTTTTTATGTAACAGGAAAGCAGGAGTAATATATGGTAATTCTCCAGGGAACGTCTTTCATGTTACCTCATTTATATGCATCTACGCATGCCAGCAAGTTTATTTCTGCTCTATAGGGGCTCATTCCTGAAACATTCAGATTTAACATTACGTGTACATGTGTAACCAAGGGGTTGATACTTGTTTCTGTCTTAGTTGGTGGTAGTAGAACGGAAGCAGTACAAATGTGAATATTCTAGTGAACCTTTGTGATCCAATCCCACATGTGACTGACACTAGCTGGAGCAAAGCCATAAATGTTTCCCATTACCAATTGTTAGAATATTAACTTCTGGTTAGAGGGTCGGAATGAATCTGCTATTAATGCAGATATTATTCATAATTAATGAAAATGCTAATAGCAATCTCTGCAGTTCCATTTAACTGTGCTCTTATTTAAGGCCTGTGTCAATGTAGTTACCCAAAATTCAAATTAATAATTAGTCATTGAAAAACAAGTCAGGAAACCAGGACCATGGCACGTGCTGTATTGATGGTGTTGCCATAATCCCCTTCCATATTGGACATAACCCCACTAACACCTGCTGACATCTGGTTTCTGTTGTCGTGGGGAAGAGAACAGTCAGCATTCTTTCCCAGGTCAATTGATTCTTCTGTGGTCAAAGGTATTCATGGGCTACGCCCCCAATAAGCAATAATGGAAACATAAAATTAGGGTCGACACAATTTCCACCCCTATTCCAGTGTAACGCTGTGATGCAATTTCAAGAGGCGACTCTCTGTATTCTCATTTACCCTTTTGAAGCTCATTTGAGAGTGATTTGTTGCTTTCTGTTCGCTATCACTTCCACACTGCACTATTTCATCTGTCTGGTATGGCAAAAGAAAAGAAGCAGCATCATTTTTTTGGGTTTTTTTTTAGTGTTTTGTATTATTGTAGGGTCTACCTTACAATATAAAGCACCTTGAGGTGACTGTTGTTATGGTTTGGCGCTGCATAAATGAAATAAAATTAAACTGAATCATTTTCAGAAATTCATTCACAATTAATCTTTAATCTACTCAAGTTTTTAAAACTGGCATTAGTTATTTTTAAGTTTGTACAATATAAACATAAAACACACCCATGATAGGATATGGGAATATACGTAATATACGTACGTATAAGAGGTTTGCTGAACACATTTTTGTTGTCTTATTGTTGTTCCGTAGATGGATCAATGCTATTAATACTGCAGTATGGGAACCCAGTGGCAATTGTCTGAAAACGCAGCCTGTGGGCATAACAGTTAAAGCTTTGGGGCTTCTGATGAAAACAGTGGATGTCTGGATAATGGATAACTGATATCCGGGGCAGCACTTCCTGTTCCGTGCACTGCTTCCTGCCTGTGATTTAAAGGTTGCATTCACGCCAATGCATTACATTAATGTTTGCCTGAATGCAGCTTATTCCCTCTCAGACATGCCTGGATACTTCTACATGCCTAAAAGCTAACAGCAAATTAAAAGAGAGAAAGAAAGAACTTGTCCTATGGGTACTGTAATGCTAGCGCCTCTGACTTCATATTGTTTAAACAGCAGCATTCAGTCATGAACACACGTTTTGTCACTGATATAATGTTCAAATATATGATCGCACATGATTCTGTTAGTGGGCAAGATTTTCTGTGTGTTTCTATATCAGAAAATCTGACCCTCAGGTAGCAGCTGATAAATTGTGTACATTGTATTTTGGTGGAAATGTGCAAAGGGAACAGAGATAAGAGATGGACATAAAATGAAAGAGAGACGGCAGCCTTTTGTTAACGCCACTGAGCTGGACTTACAATTGATTGGATTACCCTGGATTCTGTGTGTGTGTGTGTGTGTGTGTGTGTGTGTGTGTGTGTGTGTGTGTGTGTGTGTGTGTGTGTGTGTGTGTGTGTGTGTGTGTGTGAGCCTACATCATCTATACTTCTGAAGGCTACATGTCTATGCAAAGCTCAAACAATGGGGTGCGATTTAGAAGTCATTTACTTTTTACATTTCCCGTTTCTTTCAGAAGTAATTGAATTTCTATATCTTTGGTCTTGCTTTCATAATTCTAAATTCTTAACTGATTACAGAAACACAGAGGTTTCGAGACATTGCTTATGGTTATGTTTTTTAATAGAATCTTTGGAGGACCACGTTTGAAGTGTGGTGATATGACAATGAAGTGTAGGAAGGGAAAACAAGTGAGAAAGTTTACCACCAGAACAAAGTAAAGAGAAAGAGAGTAAGAGTATAACATAGGATGTATTGGAGAAAAAGCTGTGGGAGAGGAAAGCAAAGTGACAGAAAAGTACATGGACTGATGTGGGGTAAGACTGACTGAAAAGAGAGGGAAAGAGGGGGTAGACTGGAAAAGACAAAAAGGATGAAATAGATAAAAGAGGATAGGGGAGCTGGGTGTGCCTCTGGGAAATGGAGAAAAGCCATAGTAAAAATATATCAAAATACTGAGGGGTGAGGGAGTGGGGGTTGTGTTATGTAACTTCAAAATGGTAGCTCTGATTTTTAAAATAATCTGAATTCTGAAGCACCCTCATGTATCCTCCAAGCTGATTTTTGTATAATCAGAACAAAGACACTGTGTCCTGTGACTTAGACTGCATGAAGTTGAGGTGAACTGAAGCCTCCCAAAATTTAAGGGTAAAAACAAATGAAGAAACAAACAAACAACAAAAGGAACCTTCACAATGAAATCTTTTACCATCTACTGCTACTGACTGCTTTATGGAACGTGGTACACAATAACTTGTATGTATTACATAATGCACATGTTTTATATTCATACCACATTATGCATCTGGCCACTTCTCCCAGCATTCGTTCCCTGTATGCAGCCAGAAGGACTCACCCGCACTACGGCCTGACCACTCTTGCTTTGCATTTGCTCTGGAAGCGATTGGGAATGACATCTACTCAGCCACCAAGTGGTAGGCCATCACAGAGCGGGGTCAGTGGATGCTGAGGCTCACTGTGTGCCTGCAAAGTCAGTGCAGACCTCAAAACTTAATGTGGCCTTCAGATTAGCTCAAGAAGAGTAAGAACAATAGTAAAAACCTCACCAGAGAGAATGCTGTGAAAGTATTTCTCAAAGTGTGGCTGGTTGCTAATTTCCTCCTGTGCATTAGCCCTGGTAGTTTGGAGGACAATGCCGTAGCTCCCACCTCCTTCTGTCTCCTGTGCTTTTTCGGCAATACGGGTGTTTCACTTTTAGTCTTACTGCATTGTAAGACTTACACCAATACCAAGACCATAAATCAAAGTACTGTCTTTATTTAGTGTTTATGCAACAGCTCATCTTACAGTAAATCCTTGAGCCCTTTTTTCTCTTCAGTCTTCACTAGGAATAAGTTCTTCCTCAGCCTCTACATACACTTTTTAATATAAAGTATATATTCTGTAGGTCCTGAGTTAGGAGATAAAAAGTGTGAAAAGAGAGCAGTAGGATTTGGAGCAGCATGCAGAGGGGAGCAGCCAAAATAGAGGGAGAATATCAGCAGCCCTGCCTGCCAGCCTCACTGAGCTGCTAAGCAGGGCTTAACGATGCCCAGGGGGTTGTGTATGTGTGCGTATGTGCATGTCAGTGTGAGTGTGTGTGTGTACATTTTTTGTGCGCTTTCCTTCTTTATAAGCCCAAACAAGAGCTCCATGTTTCGGGGTCAAAGAGAGGCCAGAGAATTTGAAATGTATAACTTTGTTTGAGGGCAGATAACTACTCAAGCAGTTAGTAAACTATGAAAGGCAATGTAGGTTGTTTTATTTGCATCAAAAGTGCAGAAAGAAGAAGCTCTGTTATTCCTTATTCCTCCCTACACTGGAGTCCATTTGTGGTGCTTGAAGGTCGCTTGACAGTTGGATACTTAACTGTCTTTTAGACAGCACGGTGCCATAAGGAAACATCTGTCAGACCTGCCCGCTCTTTCTACAGAGTCATGATGATGTTGTCAGCTTCTTTTTCTTACCTGACAGCAAGGAGGTTCACCGTGAGAGTTGAACAACTAATGATGTTGACACTATCTCCCAGATTGTTTGTCCTCTCCTGAATGAACAGTCAACCTGAGCAACCCGTTGGAGCTACCAGTGCATCAGTTAGGACAGGTCTCTTCCTCTATGGAACCTGTAGCAGACCTGGGGGTGTAATATGAAAAAAGATTAATGGGTTAGGGAGCTATGGTGAGACTAAAGCCAGAATATTCTCTTTTCACATGACTCCAGCAGTAATGTATGTTGTACCTCACCTGTTCAGGTGGAGGTTATTTTCAGTTTTAAAATTAATTCAACAGTAAAACGTGCCAACTTTAGAAAATTATATTCGCAAGCTTGTTGAGTTGTACATTTGTGAGGCCGTAAATGGAAGTAATACAATTACAGTGCAAATGTGTGTTTGACAGGGGAATTAACATGCATTCAGTAGATGAACAGAATAAATATTTCTGATTGGTCTGCACTGTGCTGATGTTCCACATTAGAAAACTGATACATATTAGTTAAGTTGTAGAAGTAAATCTAGCCATTTTCTTAACAACTGATCCAACTTCAGATTGTAGGCAAGCCACCAGGCTATTGCAGGGCTAACACAGAGACACAAACAACCATTCACACTTGCATTCACACATATGGCCAATTTAGAATTACCGGTTAAACTAACGTGTATGTTTTTGGACTATGAGAGTATCCAGAGTTTTCAGACTGAACCCGAGCAGACACAGGGAAAACATCAAACTCCACACAGAACAGCCCAAGCTGGACTCAAACCCAGGACATTCTTGCTATAAAACATTGCTAACCACTTCTCAGAAGCAACAGAAAACCAACTTCCAAATTTACAACATTTTTTTTCCAGCCCTGTGACCAATTCCTCAGAGGTTGATCAGTCCATATTGTGCAGAGGACAATAACATAAAAAAATACCTTGGTTAACAAATAAATTGCGGATTCACCATTGTAACTATAACTTTGGGATCTAATTTACTTACTTACTACTTTGTTGAGCCAGCTAATGCAAAGAAAACCTGTCTATTTTCAGCTTGCTTAGCAGTGTACCCTTCTGCAGTTGGGAAAGACAAAGTTTAGCTGTTAACATGATGGTGCCTCTTTTTCATGGTAGGTGCTCGAGTGTGCCAGCATGCACAACAGAAGGCCTCTGGAACTTTGCCAAAAAAGGCAGCCAAAATTCATGATAGTAACTAGAAATACTCTTGCTGTTGTGAAAAGTAAAAATGTTCATCATTCTCTTCTTGAGCCCTAAACAGAAACATTTCTATTCTCTTACAGTTTCTACACATCATGGTGGGAATGTTCTAGAAGGAATACTGTAATAAAGTTGAAATATCCCTTTAAAGCCAAATGTGTTGTAGTGTTTCACTATTTAATGTCATGGTATTCTGAAAAATCCCAGAGTTCCCTTCAACAAGGGGCCAGCTGGTCAAGTCCAAAAGCTGATTATTTGGGGAACTGGGTGATAATACTGTATGTGTGTGCATGAATCTTTGTGTTGGGGTTAAAATACACAGTAATGTCATGTTTGTATATAACGTGCATGCATTTATAAACTTATTTTTTTATGGTTACACCCTGGGAAAAACACATCAACATTATATGTTCTTCATATTAGTAATATGGCGAGAATAAAAGAAATCACTGCAATTATAGGACTGCATGTTCATATGGGTAAAAGGCATTTGGTTACATACGGACAGCTTAAAAGGTTGAAAAGCTTAGATTCCTTCCAACCGGATTACTGTAAATACTAGAAATATTATGTCAAATGGTCCGGCAGTAAATATGTACAAAAAAGAAGACATGCTAGAGTCAGCTATTTAGTTGTAAAGTGAGATCTTCTCAGCTGGAAGGCCAGGCCAGTCTCGACTCCCTAGGCTTGCAACAAAGGTGTTTAATGTGTACTGTGCCAACAAGACGCTCACTGCAACAAATGTGTGTGTGTGTGTGTGTGTGTGTGTGTGTGTGTGTGTGTGTGTGTGTGTGTGTGTGTGTGTGTGTGTGTGTGTGTGCGAGAGAGAGAGCGGAGGAGACAGGCAAACCTCTACAGTATTTACAGTGTGTGTGTGTGTGTGTTGCACTGACCCTCTCTGACCTTGCTTTCCCTTTCCCTCCCCTACTGTCATGAGTGAGCAGACACAAAATCCCAGCTGACTATTCAGCCCCCAAGGTACCATCACATCTGATTGCACCAAGCCACTGGTTTTGGAAAATGCTTCATGGTGCTCTACCATGTAGTGATAAAAAAGACATTCTGCCACCAATGAACAAAATGGGAAATGGTTGTGGTTTTCAGATGAATGGCATGCCTATTTATTTATTTATTTTAGCATGTGTATTTACTAATATGTGTAATTTGAACTTACTGGCCATACTGTTATTAAAGAAAACTTCACAAGACATCAAAAGGACAATATCTGCAATTTGTTGTGAAGCAGTATTGTCTTTTTCTATATCTTTAACTGGCCATATATACATTTGCTAATAGGAAAAGCACAGATACTCAGAGTCACATAGAGAGTTATTACTCTGCCATGCAGAGCCCAGCCTGTCACAGGCCGCAAAACAGCTCTGATGAACTGTACACTGCCTGTCTGGCACGAAATGGAAGACACACAGAGTCAACAAATAGATGCTGAACTTAGTGGTGTATTTAGCAACTAAAAGGACAGAGCTAGTAGAGACCCACAAAACATAAATGTTGGAATGAATGCTGCATTCCCCAAAAGAAAAAAAATATATACAAATTCTTTTTTTTATTATTATTATTTTCATGGCTAATCTAATCTTGTTTGAGGATCTTAGTCTGAGTGCAGCTGTTGTATCCTAAAACTGATACATCTGGAGAATGCCTACCACTTCCTGCATCGTCTATTTTAGGGAATTCCACCTGTCCATCCTTGCTTTTATATAACTCCATTATTGCTGACCTAAAAATATCTAAAAGTGAAACCTCACTCTTTCCACCCATTTACCAAACAGGCGTAGAACAACAAAAATGCATTCTCAACCAACAAAAATGAGAAGATTCATCTGATGGTAAGGCTCCTTGCGGGGTGAATTTTTCTTACACTTTCCTCCACAGACCTTTTATAGAATTAAACCGACACCTCTAGGAGACAACAACAGTTTCTGGCATCCCAGAACCACCTCCACACCCGCTGTCACTGCTGATCAGACCCCTACACGTCTACAATACACTACCACCTTGGAATTACACCTACAGTTGCATTTGTGCTTGGCAAACAATTTTTTCACATATTTAAAAGGATGCAATATTTAAAATCCGAGGTTGTTCAATTTCTGTAGCAAAAACAAAACGTGGGGCCCTGTGCGCCTATCAGCGAGGTCACTGAGTATCTTGATGTGTTTCCAAGTTGGGGTGAGAGAGAAATCAATACCTGTGTCTATCCATGTGTTATATATGCGTAGATCTGTGTGCATACACAAGGAATGTAGGAGGTGTCAGCAGGGTAACACATGTGAATAACACCACGAATTGCTTAGTGATTAAAGAATGTAATTTCACCACAGAGAACGAGAGAGAGGAAGAAAAAGTGAAAAGCAAAACACATACAGAAAACACAAATAAGTAACAGAGATAAAAATACAAAGAGATACGGCATTAATTGGTCTAAATGGATAAAGGTAACAGAGAAAATGTAGAAGATGGTCACAAAGGAAAGGAAAGCTCACATCACAGAATCAACATACAACTTCTCAAAGTCTCACATTCAAAAATTATGAACTGATTTTAGGCAGTTTGAGGAATTATAATCTTACAACACAGATTATAAGAAACTAAAACTCAAATACACCAAAGCACATTTAACTGGAAAGCAAGACAATTGTACCGAGATGGCTGATGGTGCACTTTTTTTGTTTGTGTGTTTTTAGTTGGAGCAAATAAACTCAATAAAAAATATTATGAAAAATGAAAAAAGTATTTGGAGACTGTTCCAGTTTGTCTTAGTACACTGAATTGACATTAAAAGATAAGATAAAAGATAAAAGTAAACTGAAAGCCTTGAATTAAACCTCTTAAGAAAGAAGTCTTCATCTAGATGGGATAATCAGTGATTACACAATTAGTATACCTGTAGACTCATACTTTAGGTTTATGTAAAACTAAGTTGTATATTTCTATTAAAAATCAGGGTTACAAAGTAGTTTCTTTCTTCTTTTTTAAAAAAAATATTTAATTAATTTTTTTTTACTGCTAAAAGCGTTGCAGAACACAGAAGAAATAAGAAGAAGACAGGGGTGAGAAACCATCAGTTAAAGAACCCTCAACATTGATGGATACAACATAGATGTATAGCTCTTTGTCAAGAACTGTCTTGCATGCCAAGCATGAAAAAAAATATAGTGTTAAAAATATTTTCTTCCGCCGATCCAATCCAGAGTCAACGAGTGTGGAGGATCCTATCCCAGCTATCACAGGACTAGAAGCAGTCACTGGTCTAACACAGGGCTACCACAGAGCGAGACAGACCATCATTGTCAGCTGTCTGTAGCCTGAAAATGATCTATAAAGTCCACAAACCACAGTGATTATATGAGACACAGGGGCTGGAAATGCTGCCCAGAGGCAATATTTATTGGAAATCCACATCCTGTTCAATACTACAATAACTGTATTACCAGTAAATTATCCTACTAAATAAGGGTTGCTTTTGCTTTTACAGTCTGTTGTTCCCTGACGTGATACACCAAGAACTACTGAAAGATTATAAAGCAAACACTGCTGCAGCAGCAGTCAAATAATGCGTCTTTAAACATTCTCTCAGTAGTTAAAACGGCAGTTGTTGCGTTATAAACATGTTGTCAAAAACTGAATACAAGCACTGATAACCCACATAACTGAAAGCAATGCAGCTGGACTGAAACAACGGGGATATGTTTTTTTTTTTCTTTTTAAAAAACACCTCAAAGTACCTGTGTTCTTTACAAATCCAATTTTGTAGCAAGTCTCAATCGTGCAGAAACGCAGAGCAGGAGAGGGCAACTTAATACGAACGGTAAGTAATGCTTTTACGGTCAACAGAGGTAATGAGTGAGGGGTAATCGATTATTGGAGAAATGAGTTCAGCGGCAGTGGGGTTCACCTGTGGAGGGTCTGTGATTGGAGAGACTGAGCTTCACTCCGCCTCCCGACGCGCTGCCCGCCTTCCCAAAACCAGAGCGCACTCGGCTCCTCATTGCCTCCTTCTTGCCGCCGCATAACATGATCCCCATCTTTCTGAGCGGACTCATAACGCGACAGATGGTTTCACTACGCTTTCCCCTTCTGTTCTGACCGAAACTGCTGTTGTTTAAGAAAAAAATCTTGTTGCTGGTTTTGGGTTTTTTTGGATGCGCCATGCAATCTCGTTGGTGGAGTTGTGGCATTCGGTTGGTGACATGGACATGGATTTGGAGCCTGGCATTTCTTGGAGCGTGGTGCATTCCCGCAAACGAAGGTAAACTAAAACAGGAAGGATTTAGGGTTACTGACAGCGCTGTTTGGTTAGGCTTTAACGGGCGCCGAAAAGCGGTTAAAGGTCTGCTCGTACCACAGCTGGTGCCCAGACCATCGGTCTCAGACTCCTTGGCTGGTCTATTCGTTTCTGGAGCCGTTTGACGGCAGAAAGAGGTCGTATATAATATTAATACAAACAGATTATCTTTATGACAGCTGTGTGCCCCGTGTGTGCAATGACTCTGTGTTCCCAAACTGTAAAGGGTCGAATAAAAAAAGACCTTTGGACAGAACATGTCTCTTTCTGATAACCATTCCTCTGAGGACATGGCAGCGCCAACAGACGCACAGTGCGCTGCAAAAATCTCCGTATCACTCTTTAGCATTTTTGTCTTTAGCGTGTAAGGTGCTCACCATAGACTGGACGAAGAATGCAAATTCACATTTTTATTTTTGTATTTATTTATTTTCTCTCTCGGTAGTTACTGTAAAACGACTCTAAAATTAAATTGACCGCTTGGCTTCCCACTTATTAAAATGCTGACGTTTAGGTGTGACAATAACTTAATTTCCCTGAAAACTCATTTAGTTTGGGCTTGCCTTGTTCCTTTATAGGTTTGTTCATGTTTGGTTCTTTCAGCACTTATCATGTCAGATTAATCTGTGACCGCTCATAAATTTCCTCAGTTCCACAGTATATTGCAAAATACCTGCAATATTCTTATCATCTGAACAAATGCACACCTACACTGTCCTACTAAATGTGAAAAGTGGGCAACTGTAAAGTGGCATAAAATAAGGATAAATATTTGACAATGTAGGCACAAAAAACTGAGTAAGAAGTGTAAAATAGTCTGCCAAATACTGTTCCCACGCCATTGTCTGCATGAGCAGCATTTTAATAGCTCCAGATGAATACCATTGTTTGGAGCTATTAGACAGCATTATCCGGGAAAGAGAGCACATTCATCAAGCAGCATATTCTCCACATGGCAGATTTATTTGGTAAAAGTTTATATTCACCAAAGTTCTCAATATTTGGCCACAGGACACTGAGGGGTCCTGGAGCGTTTAGCAGGGCGTCATTGGCCAGCACATGAAAAGTTCACAAAGATTGTTTATATTATATCTTTCTTTCTTTTCTTTCTTTTTTATTGAATCCAGGAAATCATGATGTTTCGTGTTCAATTTATGAATATATCCTTAATGTGATAAGGTGCACTGTTCCATTAAATAATGAAAATATGCATGTGGTTAAAATACACCTACATTTATTCGTCATTAGTATCAAAACCTGCTGTCAAAATACTTGAATACCCCCCTTTTTTAAGCCAAAGCCTTTTTAAAGCCAAGCTTCAGGATGGAGTCAATGAAGTGAGTGAAGGGGAAATAAAAAAACATGCCAGCATTTGATCTTTCACATCTGGCATATACGCAGACATTTGTTTTCTTTGTTGTCTTCAACTATCGAGTTAAAACCTGTTCATCTCATTCTAATTTGCAGAGAAAAGATATTAAACTTTTACTTAACCAAACACCAGAAATGAAGCTGTTCAACACCCAGCCAGTCAAGAACCATTTACCAGAGGTTAACCATTTAAAACCAACGTTAGATTCATTTGACAGATATTTGCATTGCAAAGGATAATCACCATAGCACTGCATGCATAATTGGAGAGGTGAGTGAAGCCCATAATTAAACTAGCCTCTTCTCTCATTTGACTAATTAATTGTAATTAGTTAAAAAAAAATACAATTAAGGAATTTATTTTTTGCTTGTGTAGACAAATTTGAAAAATATTTGGGTATTTTGGCCACTTGCCCATCTCAGGTTTTGTTTTGAAAAAGAGGAAGTTCTTATCTGACAGCATGCTACTAACCTCATGTAAATGTTTGGTTTTCACTTATTCGCCAGTCTCACTAAGTACATTTAAATGACTTACTCAGGATACAATTGTTCAAAAATTAAAATAAATAAAAAGGAAGTTGTGCACACATTACCATGTTGAAAATTCCGTCTATTGAAACTAATCAGCTCATTTTTAAAAAACTAATGAAATTCAGAGTACATCCCAGAGCCTCACATCTGTTACATTATTACTGTGTTTGATTAATCATGATGTGTGACACGAGGAAGATATGGGGTTTTGGGAGCCTAAACGGATTTTAAAAGCTTTCACTTTACTTTTTGTTGGCTGTGGCATTGATCAAATGGAAATGGTGAATCTGGAGTAATTACACCAAATGGCTTGAAAGAAAGAATATTTGTCTGCCTCTCTCTGTGTGGGAGGAGAAAACAGACCATTAATCCCAGAGAACTCTGAGCTAACACGTAAATTGTCAAAATCAAACATCACAAGGTACACACAGCGAAAAAAGAAAAAAAGATGAGGGGACTGCATTAATTAAAATTGCGCATTTCATATGTGCAGGTAAAAGTAACAGGTAAGATATGGTTACACACGAGACTGTTAAAGATAACTTAGGTCAAGGAGTAAAACTGCATAGTTTCAGTGTAACTGAAAATAAATGTCCTTTGTCTAACAGCAACAACACTTAACTTGAGGAGAATTTTATCAGTATTTCCAATGTTAAAAATCCGCATCCTTCAAAGGATTTAAAATATGTATCCTTGAAGTAATGTCACTCAAGACTTTAAATCACTACATTCATTTAGCTGAGATGACTTTTAATAATAAGTGCTATAGATCATTGTCATAGCCGAGCTCTAACTTGTTAGGTGGTTTAATCCTTAGAGAGAACAAGAGAGGGAAAGAGGTAACATATCCCTTATGATCTAGTTCAGTATCACTTATCTCTTCTTTATGGCCTAATTAGTTGTCTAATCGCCTCCTAAGGACATCTTTTATTATTCTCTGTAGAACAGTGAAGACAGTAAGACAGGAGGTGTGTCTACGTCTGTGTGTTTGTGTGGTGCTCGGGGTTGCAGAACGTCTGTGTCTGAGATATTGAGCAACGCTGCATACACCAGTACACCTTGTGATGCAGATTATTTATGGATGCCTATCATTTTGTTTACATTAGGGCAGGGTTCATGTGTAGTTTGGTTGTTTTATGACAGCACATGTAACTGTAAATGTTACACTCAACAGCTGGTCAGAAAGTCACCAATGTTTCTGAAATTGTGTTTTTGGATAGTTGGCTGATATTTTTTTTTTTTTACATACATTAATGGTTGGTTTGTGTAAATGTTACATGTGAAAACCTGTTTTAAAGAACAGCAGAAGTTTTACCTTATCCAAGATTTTTAGGAGGTTAAGTCTTAAAGATTTGTTTTTACCAACCTGGCTAAGCTGTGATGGGTTAAAGAAAAATGTCTCCTAATGCATAGTGTGTCCATCAGTCCCCTGCTAGACTCAAATGCAATTTCTGTTTTTCACTTCCAGTCTTATTTTTTGTTGTTCATCATCAGATTTCATGTTTACAACATAGATGCAAAAAGATTTCTTATGAAGTTAAACATGTGACAGAGCTTAACCAAAATAGAATAAAGGCTTCAATTTAGACATGAACTACTTAGTCATAAAAACAGGTAGAGAGACGCGGCAAGGAGAAGTATCCCCTTTGTCTGCTGTTGTAGGTAGATACAGATAATGTTTGCTTCAGTTAGCAATATTTTCTAATGTCTATCTCTTAATCTGCTTCAAGTATAAAAGCTTGTCTATGGGTCACTTGGTTGGACTTTTCTTTTATTGTTTGAGTACACATTGTATCAAACAAAGAACAAGCTAAATGTTATCGTAGAGGAGATAAAGAAAACTGAACTCTGCTTTAACAGAATATGAGCTCAGTTTATGACAGCATACGGTGTTGTAAACTGTGTCACATCATTAATATACTACGTGTTAACCTGCTTTGTTCTCGCCCAGTCATGTGGCCACAATGATTTAGTCAGATTCTGCACCTGGGTGTTAACATCTGCCTATCTCAGCCATATCCAGTATGTTTATAATGAGAGCTTAGGTTCAGTAAACATCTAATATTTTCCAGATGTTGACATGTGCTTTTGTTGAGATAAAACTAACAAGCCACTAAAGAGAATATTGTTTAGTGCCTCCAAATATGTCAAAAAACTGAGATGACAATTGCCTTCACGAGAGGCTCTTTTGTCAAGACCTGTTGTGCATTTGATGCGGAAGAAGCATGTGAAGGCACACACGCAACTTGCGAGATTCCGCTGTTACCAGTCTTGCACAAGAGTTGATGGAAACACACTTTAAGGATTTGAAGTGATCAAGTAATTGCACTTGACAGCTTTCAGCCGGGAAGCTGAGCAGGGAGGTTTTCCTTTTTTTTAATGGATTAGTTTGAGTTTGAGTTGTGTTGCAGACACTGAATTGTGCGTACAAAGTTGTGTGGGAGTTTTTGGTTAGCAAGATCCCACATTCTCATTCACGCACACATTCTAATTCAATAGATTTTATATGTGGAATTATTTTTGACAAATGAATGTGGATAGAAATCCTTTGACATGGGCAAATATTTGCTCTGATGAATGAATCTGTAATAGGTATAATGTCTGGCTTCTATTTTCTTAAGCATTTCTTTGTGACTAAGGTGTCATCAGTTCTTAGCACATCCAGTTGAGTCTATTCACCAATCAGGCTTTGTGATGCAGCAAGCCCTGGCCTTCATTAGCTGAATATGTGTAAATCATTTTATCTTGGTGACTTGGTATAATAAGGGAGGGGTAAACAAAGTGAGGATTTATATTTCTTCTTCCTTTTGCATTTCTAATGAATCAGCTTGTTGCTCATCTTTACTAACAATTCTTTGTATTCCCAACCTTCAACAGTGAACCTGCTGGATTCCCGCTCTGTGATGGGAGACCTGGGATGGGTGGCCTACCCTAAGAATGGGGTGAGTATACCTCTTTCTAAGATGTATCGAAAAGGTGTTGATTTATAAAAGTGTGGGTGAGATTAGGCAAATACTAAATCTCCATTTTTACAGATGCTGCAGTCAGCTGTTAGCAATTATGATGTTTTTGATTCATGATTAGTGATCTTTTTTTTCTTACCCATTAGGAAAGTAAACTCATTTGTGTGTAAATCAAAAGACACTTATAATTATAGTTTACACTGAAGCATACTGTAAGTTATTCTTTTGTTTTATCAAGGTGAAAGATCATTTTATTTCCAAGAACTTTCAGTTCATTATCAGGGTAAATTGAATTCATGAATAATATATCGAAAGTCACCATGGAATATTTTATTCTCAAGCCAGGAGTTGACTTTCCATTTCCAAGTATTCCCAAGGTGAAGGCTAATTAGAGAATGACTTACTAGACTTACTAAATTGTTATTTCATGGTATTATATAGTGTATTTTAATGAGGAAAAATGGTGCTTTAAAAATGATTAATGTCTTTTCGATTTTCAATACTACCTTAGAACATCAGACATTAAGCTACAACTGAGTCTGTCATACTTACGTGAAAAATGGAAGTGTGGAACATCTGGGGGTTTACAGTGCCGTGGCTTATTTAAACAGAAATGTTTTGTGCATCGATTTGATCCACATTAAAAATCTCCTACTGGCAAATCTTCTCTGAAAAGATGCAGCTATACACACCGTACCAATAGTGCTGACCATAGCATTTTCTTAGCTTTGAGTATTCAAATCACAGCCCACTCTGTGGCGGTATGTAGATGGGAAAGATAGTGCTGACAAAAGCAGCCGTATGTGCAATCATATTAATGAAGATTTCATTATGGCGTGCGGGTTTTTAACAGTACAGCTGCATAAATAACTACGTTTAGGGGAGATGGAGAGAGGAAATAAAGGACTTCATTAGACAATCCAAGGATCCCTTAACGATGTCTTAATTAGTTGTTATGTTTATATTCAGCTGCTTTTTAAGACGACTCGTTTTGGGGGGTTGTCTAACAAAGACACACCAAACATGTCTTTATTTCCCAGTTGGCCATTATAACGTGTTCAGTGTTGGTACAACAGCACACTATTTGCAGTCTTGGACTTTTTTTCACACAAGCACACACTTTCACACTTCAAATTTTGGCTAAATAAGTACTTGAAAAGGCACGAAAGTTATTTATTTAATGATTTTTTTTAAGTCTCATGTTCCAGATGGCTTGATTTATTCCTGGTTTTCTCCTCTTCCCTTCATCCCCATCATTGCCTTTACTTCCATTCTTCCATGTCCCTGAACATGTGCAAGACTCCTCATCTCCAATTTCTTCTTATTCTTGTCCTCTACTTGCCTTTGACTCTTACTCTTCTCTTTGCTTCCTTTGGCATTGTTTTTTTTTTTAAAGTAAAGATTTGACAGTTTTTTAAACTTGAATTTAAACAAAAGGGATTAAAATAAGAGCTTTAAATGTGTCTTAAAATGTGATGGATGACCTTAAAAAACTTGGACAGATTTCAGAGAATGCAGTAACACCAAACACAGCATAATTACTGTAACAGATAAATGTCTTGAAGTAGGAGAGTGAAACACTCTAGTGATTTACATGGTAGCTTGAAATTGGATACTTGGAGTGGAAAATCATGAATACTGTGTTATAAAATCCTGTTTCTAAAAGCTGGTTTGTGTTTACGATGAGTTCCTTGAACTTTGTTGTTTAGAGTTGTTGTTTCTTCGCTTCTTTATCCACATCTTTTCTCTATACACAAGCTCAACATTAACCGAAGTTTAAAAAGACCTCTGGAAGTTGCTGTTTCTAATCTAATTTGGAAGTCTAAGTGGGAAAAAAATCACCAGGCCTCGCTGGCTGGTACCCAGAGTTATTTTTGTTTATTGAGACTTGGATCTTTATTCTGGCAATATGGAAAGAGAAGTAGGGAGAACTGGATATATAGAACGATAAAATGGGATTTTTCCAGATGAAGATATGCATGAGAAGCATGAGAAACCAGTATTTCTTTGATCTCGAGAACAGAATGCTTTCATCTTAAACTATTTTTGATAGAGGAGAAAGTTCCCGAAATAAGGACAATAGCAATTGGAAATTGGAAATCTAAAAGGTAAAATATAGTAGCTTTATTTTCACTGGGATGTAATCATAGGTAGAGAGCGGATGATAAGGCAATTATTGAACTTGTTGTGGTGTTGTGTGTTCATGTGAATGGGGGAAAGACCAAAACAGCTTTTTAAAACAGGCTGTAAACATGCTACTTTTTTCTGCTTATTTTACCCTAAGTTCTATTAGGATTGACTTGAGGCCAAGCCTCATCTGGCCAGTGAAGAAACTGCACTATTTGGTTTCATTTTTCAGCACCAGAGACTGACAATTGTTTGCACATGAAAAGACTGAGCAAGAAATGCTGTCGTAATTGAGGCTAAACATGGAGGAGTTTTGATTCATCAACATTTGAACTTTTTTTCAATGTTGATATCAACTGTATATCTCCCTATTGCCAGTGGAGGAGCATTTACTGATAGTTTGGATATGACTTTTATGTTTAATTAATTATGTTTAGATGTTTAGGGTCATATAATAAATTCTAGTTATGTGCTCTACATAAAAAAAGACCACCACGCACAGTGCTGTTCAAATATCTTGGGCCACCAATTCTTTATGTTTTGCTAGGAAAATGGGGAGTGTGTGCAGGGTTTTATTGAAATGTGCAAACATACATGCATTATATATAATGCAAAAGCAGAGTTTGTACAATTCTAATGAGCTGGAAAGTCAATATTTAGTATGACCACCTTTATTCTTCAATACAGCCTCAGGCAAGTTCCCTTGTAATTTCTTTAAGTAGTCTGCAAGAATAGTTCTTCTGGGTTCTTGAAGGACATTTTAAAAGTCCTCTCATGCTTTCCAGATAGTATTGATATTTCTTTGTTGATAATTCCACACAATTTTGACAAGATCTCCAACACCGCTGGCAGAAATGCAGCCTCAAACTATGACAGAGCTTCCACCATGTTAGACACTCACTGTTGTACCTCTCTTCTGACCTCGTTCTTACGTGTTGACTGTGATTTGAGTCATTTTTTTATAATTTGGATTCATCACTCCATCAGACCCATTTCTACGTAATTCAGCCCAGTTCCTTTGTAATTTAGCATTCTTCAACCATTTCTCCCTGTTTCCCTTCCTTAAGAATGGCTTCTCTACAGCCACCCCCGGGAAGGGCCTTGTTCCATATTTCTTAAGGACTTTCAAATACTGTTCATCTGCTGTTGTTTCCTCTAGTTCTTGTTTTACTGTTACTATTTTATGCCTGTCAGACTGTGTTATTGTTGACATTTTTCATAGCTTTAACTAAATAAATTAGAAATTTGTGTGTTTTTGCAACAGGGTGCTTGTAAGAAAGTGTCTAAAGGTAGAATTTAAAGTTAATTCTTTGCTAAATGATCTGTTATGTGTGGACAAAACACTGGTCTATTCCTCCAGATAGGGACCTTTTTTGCCTGAATGATTCATAGGTGAGATTTAAGTGGCTAAAAAAAACCAACAACAAAAAAAAATCTCTGACAGTGGTTAAATACAAGAACTGGACTGAAAATGTGTGAAAAGGTATCCATTTTCCAAATAAAAACTTTCAGAAAGCCTGGAGAACAATTGCTCAAGACCACTTTAAAAAAATTACAAGAACCTCAGACTCCTTGGAAGCAAAATATAAAGGCAGGAGGGGTGGTTTCAGACTTTTGAATAGGACTGTAACTTTGGCACATAATAATTAGAGAAACTGGCCAAGATATTTGTGGTATCCTCGACATAATTAACTGCTATTTAAGTATATTTATTACACCCAAAATTACTGATACCTTTTATAATTGGCTTGTTATAGTGACAAAATACTTCATTTGTTTATGTGTTTTGCAGTCTTATGAAATTATAAACAGCTTCAGTACTTGGCACTCTGAAGTTCATGATTCAGAACTTTTCAGTTTCTAACAACACACTGTACAATTAATCTTTTACGTTTAACTGCTCACTGATTAGGTAATCAGAGAGTCATTCAACTCTACCATACAGTTTCATTTATGAGGTGAAATTTAAAAAAAGCAAAACCAGACTAAATTGATGTAATCACTGATTCCCTTGGCTGAACAGCCAGTTAGAGAGCTCTTTTTCATCAGCTGTATCCACTGAGTCACTGTGCTCAATTGACCGAAGATAAAGACAGGCTAACGCCAAAAGTACCGAACAGACTTCAAGAACTGTGGCTGAGCACAGATGCTAAATGATATCCCAATGACAGCTTACAGCAGGCTTGTTTTGTGCAGCAGATTATATACTATTTAGCTGATTTTCTTTCCAGTTACAGTAGAAAGATGAAAGGAAGACAAGGTGAGTTAGAAAGAAAAGAAAGCGGACAAGTTGAAGTGAATGGGGAAGCCAAATAAGTGTTGCAGTGTTGCAAGAAAGACAAAGTAGTTTGAAAAAATTAGAGAGGTTAACTGAAATCAGGGAAATATTGGAAGATGAGAAGTCAGAGGAGGAAGAAGGCAACCTGCATTCACTTTGTTAGACTTTAAGATTGTATAATTAAAGTAAGAATAAAGGACACAAAGGGAAAACGATGATAGACATGGGTGAAAAAAAATAAATCAGGGGAATGAGAGAGGAGGCCATAGATGGAAAGAGGTGGTGTGTGTGTGTGTGTGTGTGTGTGTGTGTGTGTGTGTGTGTGTGTGTGTGTGTGTGTGTGTGTGTGTGTGTGTGTGGGGAGTAGTGGCACTGGTAGTGTTAAGAAGAAAAAGGGCCAGTTCTATTACAGTGTCATGATGGTCAGCAGTAATGGGTGATAATAATAAGTTGGTTACAGCGTTGTAGACTTGCAGCCGGAAAGGCACTCAGCACAACCACAGGGGGTCTTCAGACTAGATGTGACACACAAAAATACACATATAACAGTCCAAAAACCCCCAAAACTAAACACACACACTAATGAGGAGCTAGAAGGATGCCTATAGGGGAGTTGGTTTTTTTTTTAGTTTGGAGCAAAGTGGAGATGAAATGACACACAAATGAAAGAGATCTTAATCTCTTTAGACTGAGTGTTGGGACCATTTGCACTCCTACAGGAATAGCAGCTTTTCCAAATTGGCAAAAAAAATTCCAAGTCATGCAGATAGTTGTGCTTTAGTGTGACAAAGTAATGACATATATGTGCTTCTCAAAACCCTGCTGCTTGACAAAATATATTGTTGTTAGCTTACCATTAGCTTTGTGAAAATAGATTGAAAACCAATGTAACATAAAGTTGTCCTGATTGATGTAATTGGTCACAGTTGTTTCTGAGGTACTAGGATATTGTCTAAGTCTTCTGAAAAACATGACCTGGTAAATCCACTAGTTTACTGTCGGTGGGGATAGAAAATCATTCCCCTTTCACATCATGAAGAGGCAGTCTGCACACAAAGTTAGGTCTATGCACTGAATCGAGAGGTTATTTCTGGAGTGATTGAGAAGGAAGAAAGTAAAGTTGAAATAGATCTAGCATTAGGTGAGTTTATTGTGTGATTAACTTTTAGACTGACTGTTTCAATACATTCCCTCACATTATGAATGTGGTTCTGCAACTGCAACCTTACTGCTGTGCTGTTCTGTGCACAGATCAAAGTGTGTTCCTCCAGTAGGTGCAACTAAAAAGTCTTAGAGCAGTCTGTTTCTACATCAGCGGCATTTTTTGGAAAGCCAAAGGATGAACCTTGGTAACATTTTGTTACTCATTTTAGTGGCTGTTTGCTTGTAAATGGGTTATGCTAAATAATTGTTTGATTATTCACTTTAAAGTGTTAGCTCAAGTATCATATCCTATTTACATTAGTAATTAAACTCTATAAATACAGTTGAGCTACAAAGTGGGAGGACTCCCAATTGCAACAATGGCAACACCACTTCCAAGCACACATGCCGAACCAATTTGTTCAAGGCAGAGTGAGAGGAGGTCGTCTGTTCAACTCCCCGCTGGGATACCAATAATGACGCTGTGTGGCTCTGTGTGTGTGTGTATGTGTTAAGCTGTGTAAATCTCAGAGCAGGCTTGTGGATCTGTGCGATCTAACAAGTAAGAGGCTTAATGTCTGTACTGGGACTGACTGGGCTGAGGTCTGGTGGAGATGGGGACTGGCACACAATTAAAAACAGATATCTTTGAATAGTTTGCACTCCATATATGTGAAGACCCTCATTAGCATAATACACTCAAACCACCAATCAAGACCTAGGTCTAAGCCGAACTCAGGAACAAAGTTTAAATCCTCAAACAGCGTTTTAGTAAATCGCATAAGATGATTCGCTTTCCAACAATTTCAGGAAGACTAAAAGTGAAATTGCTTGTTACAAAGATAAAGGTGCAAGACTATTAACACACTGCGTGTGCACACAATATCTATAAATACTTAAATGTCTGCATCCATTATCAAATGATTCTGAAACTGAATAATTACAATCAGAAAACAAAAGAGACAAAACAAAAGAGACACACTTAATCAGGGAAAGTGTAAAAAAAAAAGACAGCTGGAGAACGAGACAGGGAGAAGAGAGCGAAAAGATAAAGACAGAGGGTTGTATACAATGGATCAGCAAGGATTGATTAATATGGGCTATTAAGCCATAACACCAGATCATAGTCTGGTCCCTCTGGCCATATTACAGTGACATGATGAAGCGCCTATATTAGTCATGAGAGAGGGCTAGTGATGCAGATAATAGCCATCTCCCACGAGACCTGCAGAGGGAATTAATGCTGCTGTCTGACACACGCACACATGCATGGATGCATATGCTCACACACACTTGAATGCTGACAAGGTAATTTGCATATATGCACATGCAGAAATGGATTCACACAGACACACACATTCTCCTTTAGAGATATGGTGCTACAGATGAACACACAGGTGCAGGTTAAATCCTCTTTTTTTTTTTTTTTGCTGACAAGAACGCCACCCCTCACTCATGGTAAATGCATATGTACCCTTTAACACGATCTCATTCCTTTCTCTCTATTGCAGTAGGAGGAAATGAGGTGGAAGTGATGAGGATTATTTTGCTATCTATACCTTGACACACACACACTAACATGCATGCACACACACACAAACACACCGTTAAAATTTCCACACCAGCGTTAATCCTTTCAGAAAAGCATTTCTGTTGCTCATTCTTAAAGTATTACCACGGTGTCAGATTCTCTGTATGAGTATAATTTCACATTTTTAAACAATACAGGCAACATACTAGAATTTACTGTTTACTTCATTGTTATATGTAGAATTATAAGCATGCTTAATTAGACAAGTTTGTCCTAGTAGACTGAAAATGTTATGATGTAATACTGTAAGTGTGTTACTAAGGATGACTTATGGTTTTGAAAAAAAAATGTGTTTTATACTTTATACATTTTGGTAATATTGTACTGTGTGTTACACTCTTACATTTTTAGAATAAGATGGTACATTATTAATATTAATATTAAGTTTAAGACTAAACTGTAGTTGGGCTGACTGTTGGTAACTGTTAATGGATTAATTTAAAAAATCAGAATGCTAAAAACTACCGATATAAATTTGAGTTTTAAAATACGATTATCCCCACACACCTATTAAATTGATGTTGTGACTCTTTGGAGGTTCAAGCAGTGACCATAGTAAAGTAATATTCACACATTGATGCATTAGCTACTAAATATTCTTGTATATAACAAATTTAAAGCCATTTCATCAAAACATTTTTCTGTACTTTAAGCATGTTGTAAAATTGACTTTAGTGATGTTTTGAATGCAGGATGTGCATGGGAATATTAAGCATTTAATCATTTGAAAGGAACAAGGTCTTTCCACTAATATTTTGGGGTTTTTTTTTCTTTTTCAGTGGGAGGAGATTGGGGAAGTAGACGAGAACTATGCTCCCATCCACACCTACCAAGTATGCCGTGTGATGGAGCAAAACCAGAACAACTGGCTCCACACCAACTGGATCCTGACTGAGGGTGCCCAGCGGGTATTTATTGAGCTCAAGTTCACCCTGAGAGACTGCAACAGCCTGCCAGGGGGTGTCGGGACCTGCAAGGAGACTTTTAATATGTATTACTATGAAACAGATGGGGACGAAGAAGAGATGGAGGAAGGAGAGATGAGAGATGGTACCGGGATGACAGAAGAGGAAGACAGGGCAATGAAGGAGAGCAGGTACATCAAAATTGATACCATAGCAGCTGATGAGAGCTTCACTGAGCTGGACCTTGGGGATCGTGTGATGAAGCTTAACACTGAAGTCCGCGATTTAGGTCCTCTGACCCGGAAAGGCTTCTACTTGGCATTTCAGGATTTAGGGGCCTGCATTGCTTTAGTCTCAGTGAGGGTTTTCTACAAACGCTGCCCATTCTTGGTGAAGAGCTTGGCTGAGTTCCCTGACACAATCCCAGGCTCAGAAGCCTCACAGCTGGTAGAGGTAGTGGGCCGCTGTGTCAATAACTCCCTGCCTTTATACGAGCCTCCCAGGATGCATTGCAGCACAGAGGGAGAGTGGCTGGTGCCCATTGGGAAGTGTGTTTGCCAGCCGGGATTTGAGGAAATCAACGGATCTTGTCAAGGTGAGAGGGTAAAGTTTGTTGTGAAATTGAGCTAATAAGATCATTTTGAATAAATCAGCAGCTTTTAAGATGATTAATTGAAGTTAAAGATCCAGTTTCTTAATCTGTCTAGTCATCACATTATTTTGTTACCTTTTTAGGGCTGTGGGTGCACATACATGTTTGTTTGTTTTGGTTGCTGTCTTCATCCTGTGTGTATTTTCATATCCATGCACATGTTTATTTTTAGTATAGTGTGCTTGAGTGTGTGCATGGATCTGTTTATTCTTTTAGCAAGAGTGCTTCTTACGCTGTTGCTGCGTGAGTCTGTGAGTGTTTCTTTCTAGCTTAGTGGAGGGTATTCCCCTGTGGCCTGCAGCACTTTGCTGCTCTCATACTGTTCTGCTCCAGCTCGTGCCCAAACATTCCCACCACTGACCTTAACTGCTATTTCCATGGGTACCTAGGGTCTATGTATTTTTCTCTCCTTTCAACCTCTTCAGTCTTCCCCTACGCTGCCTTTAAATTACTCAATTATTTGCACGCTAAACTCCACTTATGCAACTGAGAGTAGCTTTGAACGGCATGGTGGACTTTAAGAAGAAGAAATTTCAGAGAACATTCGTTACAATGGCACGACGCTATGTGATACAGTAAAGTGAAATGTGTGATTTGGTCACTCTTTGTGCTTTTTATTTTCACACAGTCTTCTCCCAAGTAAGTACCAGTCTCTAGTGATTAAATACATGATTTGTTTGTGAGCTACTGATGTGGAAGTTTTATTCTTTAGCTTTTCTGATTTAGATATGTGCATGTGGAAACTGGATTGAATGTTAAAGGAGGGTGATTGGCAGATGACAATATGTGAAAGAGGTCTAATAGTAGGGTTTTTTTTCTTTCAGAACCAAAAGACAACTAAGCTTTGATTAGTTCTCAATAATCAAATGGTAAAAAAGTGAACCATCTCTCCAGTAGCTCTACAGTAGCTTCACTTTGTCAGATATGAAATATCTGTGGGGAGATCATTAGGAAATAGCTGTCAGTAGACCACTGGCCTGCCTGAAGTCATTCTCCCACAGACTGTACAGACAGCCAGACTACTGTTACGGTTACAGGCTGAGAAGGCAAAAAAAAAAAAAAAGTTCCAGAACAGCATTTTTGTGATCATGAATATTAAGAACCAATTACTGTCTCAGTATTATTAAAATAAAAGGATCATCTTTGAAGCTATACTGCTGTGTACTACTGCATGAATACTGACTGGAATGCACATGCAAAAGATAAAAGAATGGCTCTACAGTACTGTGATTACCACTCATTAGCTTGCCACCTAATTATACACAGCTAATTATGCTTTACAGACTTCTGCCATTTGATAACTTTTGATTTGACCACTTGTGTCAGCTGAAGCCTGGAGAATATTCAAAATTACTGTACACTGTAAGTACAGCAGTTTCGCTGAAAAATGACGCAGACTTTTTGTGACTTCTTGTGCCTCGTTAACATATTTTACATGTTTTGATGCTTGACTCAAGGACTTAAATTTTTTAACACCTACTTGCACATTTACTTCTGTTTTCGTTGTTGGTCACGCTAACGCTTTTAGTTTATTAAACAGACTGCAGCTGTGTTTTTGCATGCTAACAATGCTGCTGTTGGCATTCAAGTCGGTTCTAAAAACTTGATGGATTGTTAAATAATGATGTGAAGACTTGACTCAGGATCTGCTGAGTGGTGTAGTCTTGATTCCTTAGTACCGTCTATAGGCAAATATTAGCATGCTAACATGCTAAACTAAGAAAGAAACATTATAAGCCTTGGGCTAAACGGGCCCTCACCAAACATGAGCTTGTACTTTTTTTGTCTTGTGAGGTCTCTGGTACGAGGCCTGGCTACAAAGGGTTTGTCATCAAAGTACTTTGCTGCACCTTATGCTGGAGGGAAGCTCCCAAACTTCTGTAGCCTTGTGCACTTTCTCTACATGCTATGCATATTCACATTCATCATTCTGCAAGTAAAACAAAATGCAAAACAAAGGAAAACTTTTTTGATGACTTTTTTAAAGTAACAGGACAGTGACATCATTACAGAGTATTAAAATACAAAAAAAAAAAGAAAGAAAGAAAGAAATCTATGAATTCCAAAAGGTTTCCACCCAAAATGGCTTGGCAAGCATATAACTGCAAAGGGATTTGCAAATGCATGAAGCTTGCCTGGACAGCACAAAAGATTAAAACGGTACTTCGGTGGTGTAGACTGAGCTATAAAGAGAACAGTCAAAAAGCAGCACTCCCTTTGTGCACTTTTGTAAAGGGTTGTGAGGTGTTATTTTGATGTGACTGTAATAAAATCTGACCCTGCCTTGTCTTGCAGCTAACTGCCTCCACGGGCTCTTTCTTTCTGCTTCTTGTGCCAGAACAAAGTTACAGGGTTTACCTGGTTTTCATGGTGTCTTTCCAAGCTCCAAGGAGTGTTCTGAATTCTTAGGAGATGAAGTTGTGTGATATGCAAATTTTTGCCATTAGTTAAACCTTCTGGAATAAAAACAAATCTCGGGAGCTCGCAGTAATATCATTTATCTCTTTTTTTTCGCAAATTGTAGTCCATATTTACAGCAAGCTGAAGTGAAGTGAGTAGAAAAGATTCCTCACTATTAATTAGGCTACAGGGGGATGTTTTTTGTCTTTACAGTTTTGTATACAGATGAAACTGTTAGAGTGACACGTACCCTTTGAAAATGTCTACAGAGAGAAACATGGCAGGGTTTCCTCAGTAGCAGGTTTGTAACCATATGTGTTCTCTGCCTTAGTAAACACTTTTTCATGTGTATTTCAGTCAGTCACATTGGAGTGTAAAGTGTTGATTTCTGTTTTTCAGACACTGAAAGAATTCCTGGACTCCATACTGCTAGAAGTCATATTTGGTGTCTTTTTATGGACAGCACAGGAGTAGTTTCTAGCTAAGAAATGGTTGTCGTACAGATCTGTTGAGCTGGATTTTTAGAACCTTAATTTTAATTGTATGCTCTTTCAGTGGATATGTGCTATTAAAAACGAATAGCACTTTTTAAAGAGAGATGCCTCATTGGTAAAAACTACATTTTATGTGTAGACAGTGAATCAATGGATTGAAGGTCAGAGGACACTACAGTGAGTGAGAAGATGTGTAAACCCTGGCTGTATTGGCAGTGTGTGTGCTGCTTAGTAGAGCATGATTTAATGTTGCCTTTGTGAATGTAGGACAAAACTCATTATGGACAGCTCTTCATCCTCCTTTTTGTCTTTATCTTTCTCACCTCTCTTGCTCTATCTCATTCACACGTCCATTTTTTTCTCACTCCTTTGGTGTGTGTCTTTCTCTGTACCTTGGTTTGTCCATTACCCGGTCATTTTGCTCTTGCATTTCTTAAACCCTTCATATGTCTGCTTCTTTTTCTTCTTTGACTGCCTATCATTCATTGTTTCTCCATCCTACTTTTTTCTTTTTCAGGTTCTGCTATCCAGTGCATTTGCACTCTCCTGCTCTTGCAGCTGTCTTTGACTCTTCCCTCACTTTTTTCCTCAGTTTAAAAGATCTGCCTCTTTCACTATCAACACATCACACAACTGTCTTTACTCTGCATCTGGGAGATACATACACACAGCACCCACACATATACTTTTCTCTCAAAAGTTCATCTCTATTTGTGGAAATAACTCAGTCACCAAACAATTGTAGCATGTAAAGGAGAATCTGAGCTCTTAGGGATTTATGAAAATGGTGCATCATCCCTGTGGAGCAGCAACTGTGTGGCCATGCACTGCTGGATTTGTTGCAGTTTATTTATTGTTCCATTCTGCTACTGTCCAACTTTGTGCTACGTTTGACAGCACACTTAATATCATTAAATTATGCATCATCGTGCATCATAAAATCCAGTTTTTTTGTTTTGCTTCTGCACAAAAAAATGAAAAATACATATAAATACATATATATATATATATGTATACACTCTATAAATAAATGTCTTGTAAAAGAACAAATTTTGTCAGATACTCATACATATGGTATATCATAATAAATATGAATGTACATTCAGCCTTTTTGCTGCTATCCTGCAGCTTTGTAAGCCTAATAGGACTGAAGGGAGGAGGGCAGCACATCCATGGGTAGATGGTTTGATGGATAGACAGAGTGATGAGAAGAGTACAGAGAGAAGTGAAGGCAAAACAAGGGGACACAAGATAAATTGGAGATTTCTCACCACAGGGTGTGAGGGCATGGAGACAAAGAGATGGATGAGTGTTGTTCCAGGGGTGATGGGGATAGAGAATGGATAACTGTGGATAGAAATGGCAGATGGATGAAGAGAGAGAAAAGAAGGAAGAGGGTGTAGACTGACTTAGTCTTTGAAATGAGGCCTGTTTGATTGAATACTAGAGAGAATAGAAAGAAACACTGGAAGAATGCTTGAATTAAGGGTTAACTAAATAAGAGCTAAATAGAAAGGCAAATATATTAGCTTTGTCAGGACATGTCACACAAATCGGGTTAGTAAAATTAACATTTTCCTTTTTTACATCAACTCAGCCCTCAGATGGGTTAAGAATAAACCCAATTTATATTTAAATTATTTAGTCTACAAAATGTCAGAAAACAAAAATTACAAAAAAGTTACACAACCTTAGAGTCTGCGGTCTTGTTTACAAAAGATACTATTTTATATGACAGTAACCATACAAAAAAGAGGAGGCATTAAATTCTCACATTTGAGCCGGTTGGCTATTGGAATATACAATGTAGCAAAATATTTTTGATGTGCATTAACAATGTTTAACATTGAAAACGTTACATAAACAAATGTTTAAATTGGTGCATTAATGGCCTTGTCTTGCTGCATTACCATATTGAAATGGCAATGGAAACTGAATTTATTTTTCAGAACAAGTCCCAAGAAAGTTTGACATCATCAGAACAGTTTGAGAAGCCTCCATGCTAAACCACTATCAGAGCAAAGGCCTGCAGAGGCTAATTGGACGGCCTCAACCTAAATATGTAGATATGTTGGCATAACTTATTGATCTGTCAGTCTTATATAAGATTTGTTTATTTGTTTATTTATAAGGAACCCCATTAGCTTCCACAACAGTGGTTGCTAGTCTTCCTGGGGCCCAAGCCATCAAATATCTCCAAATAAAATGTTACAACAATTAGATCTACAGTAAAGTTTTACAATACTGAAATGTAAACATGTGAATATTAAAAATTATATAAAAGCAGAAAACCAAAACAAAACACTCAAACAAAATACACAATTTCCATTACAAGTGATATTACCCTCTACAATTTTTACAAATACATTAAAAACTGCCTAAATAGGCTTTTAGGTGATTTTTAAAATTATGAATTGAAGCCAATTCTCTTATTGCCTCAGGCAACTTATTCCACTGAAACAATGCTCTGAATATAACAGAGTTTTTCAAAAAGTTACTTTTAACACGAGGAATTACTAAATTGTGGTTGGTTGAGAATCGTGTGGCATGATTATGAATTTCATCTGGATACTGCAACTGAGCACAAAAAAAGTGTGGTGTGTTTAACAGTATTGTTTTCTTTAAAAATACAAGTAAGCCATAGTATAATTTAGCTTGTACAGAAAGCCAAGAAAGATGATCAAAAGTCCAGTCACCAATATGGTGGACACATACTTGAAAACACAATCATGATTGAATTGTTGATGAGAGATGTTGAAATGGTGGAATAAGGCCTGAAATATATTTGAATAAATTGTTTTTGGAGTGAAATTCATATAGGAAGAAATTCATCTACAGCTGCAATGATTAGAGATTGACTGGAATGTTGGCTGCATTGAAAGTAAATAATGGAATAATGGTATATGTGAGAGTAAAATGATGAAGTGGAATGATGCAATAAATATTGAAAGAAGCGTGCAGTGATAGAATAAGGGCTAGATTCAATGTGGAGAAAAGGGAATTCAGGATGACCAGGATGTTGGATGTTGAAAAAAAAAGAGCTAAATGCTTTGGATTCAGAATGAGGGGAAAAAGGTGGACTGAAGCAGGATTGAGCCTTTGTGATGTTTGGATTTGGGCTACACTGATTTCACATGACAAAAGAAGAAAGACTTAGAGGTACAATACGGGCAGCAATGTTGGGGGAGAGAGAAAGGGATGTCGGGGGAGGGGATGAGGAGAAAGACAGCAGATACGGGATGCAAATTAAAACAAGTGTGACTACTGGTATCCTTAATTAACAGAATTACTTGTAATAAAGAAAAAAAACCTGGTTGTGACTGGAAGGATATTGCATCTTCAGGATACATCTCAACATTTTTTAATATTTTGTTTGGAGATAGTTGTCTAAGTGTCAGGGGTAGAGTTGGATTTCCCTTGACGATTCTTTGTTTCAGTGCCATGGCTCCCCTGATGTTCCTCTGTGTTTGCCTGCCTGTCAGACGTCACTGCAGCATATGTCAAACTTGATCTGGCCACAGTCGTGATGCTGCCATCAAAAACAGTCTCACTGGCGTAGTAATGTGAAGAAGCTTTCTGCCTTCTCCCTCTAGGGATTTATGGGGATAGTGAACAAGCAGCTCACACTTACAGTGTGAGGCTTGTGGTTGATGCTGTGGTGACAAGGGTATTACAGTCTCTTGCATAACACAGAGATACACACATGATCATGAAGCATCTGTCATTTTAGTAGAATTACCATCATGTGCCGATAAGGATCTGAGTGTGACATGAATACTCTGAGTGTTTTATTTTTTTCTGTGTATTTTCAAAATTGTTCAGTACATTACATTTTTTCCACTATATACAGGGAGTGCAGAATTATTAGGCAAGTTGTATTTTTGAGGAATAATTTTATTATTGAACAACAACCATGTTCTCAATGAAGCCAAAAAACTCATTAATATCAAAGCTGAATGTTTTTGGAAGTAGTTTTTAGTTTGTTTTTAGTTTTAGCTATTTTAGGGGTATATCTGTGTGTGCAGGTGACTATTACTGTGCATAATTATTAGGCAACTTAACAAAAAACAAATATATACCCATTTCAATTATTTATTTTTACCAGTGAAACCAATATAACATCTCCACATTCACAAATATACATTTCTGACATTCAAAAACAAAACAAAAACAAATCAGCGACCAATATAGCCACCTTTCTTTGCAAGGACACTCAAAAGCCTGCCATCCATGGATTCTGTCAGTGTTTTGATCTGTTCACCATCAACATTGCGTGCAGCAGCAACCACAGCCTCCCAGACACTGTTCAGAGAAGTGTACTGTTTTCCCTCCTTGTAAATCTCACATTTGATGATGGACCACAGGTTCTCAATGGGGTTCAGATCAGGTGAACAAGGTGGCCATGTCATTAGTTTTTCTTCTTTTATACCCTTTCTTGCCAGCCACGCTGTGGAGTACTTGGACGCGTGTGATGGAGCATTGTCCTGCATGGAAATCATGTTTTTCTTGAAGGATGCAGACTTCTTCCTGTACCACTGCTTGAAGAAGGTGTCTTCCAGAAACTGGCAGTAGGACTGGGAGTTGAGCTTGACTCCATCCTCAACCCGAAAAGGCCCCACAAGCTCATCTTTGATGATACCAGCCCAAACCAGTACTCCACCTCCACCTTGCTGGCGTCTGAGTCGGACTGGAGCTCTCTGCCCTTTACCAATCCAGCCACGGGCCCATCAAGACTCACTCTCATTTCATCAGTCCATAAAACCTTAGAAAAACCAGTCTTGAGATATTTCTTGGCCCAGTCTTGACGTTTCAGCTTGTGTGTCTTGTTCAGTGGTGGTCGTCTTTCAGCCTTTCTTACCTTGGCCATGTCTCTGAGTATTGCACACCTTGTGCTTTTGGGCACTCCAGTGATGTTGCAGCTCTGAAATATGGCCAAACTGGTGGCAAGTGGCATCTTGGCAGCTGCACGCTTGACTTTTCTCAGTTCATGGGCAGTTATTTTGCGCCTTGGTTTTTCCACACGCTTCTTGTTGACTATTTTGAATGAAACGCTTGATTGTTCGATGATCACGCTTCAGAAGCTTTGCAATTTTGAGACTGCTGCATCCCTCTGCAAGATATCTCACTATTTTTGACTTTTCTGAGCCTGTCAAGTCCTTCTTTTGACCCATTTTGCCAAAGGAAAGGACGTTGCCTAATAATTATGCACACCTGATATAGGGTGTTGATGTCATTAGACCACACCCCTTCTCATTACAGAGATGCACATCACCTAATATGCTTAATTGGTAGTAGGCTTTCAAGCCTATACAGCTTGGAGTAAGACAACATGCATGAAGAGGATGATGTGGACAAAATACTCATTTGCCTAATAATTCTGCGCTCCCTGTAATGCATAGACCTACATCCTAAAAGGAGAGGAGAACATTTTCTTTCATCTCCCATGCCATTTCAAGTAGTACTTTTTTTCTCTTGTGGTAAGATTATAAGAAAAAAAACTACAGGAGAAGAGGGAATGCTACTAGCAACACATTGCTTGTACTAAGTTGGTCCCGCTATTGCATCAAAACTACCTTAATTTTTCATAACAGAAATTCAAGCAAATGCTTGAAATATCCTTCAGAGATTTTGGTCTATATTGGCATGATAGCATCATGCAGCTGATGCATATTTATTGGTGCACATCAATTATATGAATCACTGCTGTATCCTTAATTAAGATCTGGTGACCGTGGAGGTCATTTCACTATAGTGAACTCATTTTCAAGTTCAAGACAGTTTGAGATTATTTGAGGTTTGTGACACGGCACGTTATTCTTCTGGAAACAGCCATCAGAAGATGAGTACACTGGTAATAACCAGATGGACGTGGTCATCAACAATACTCGTTTAGGCTGTACTCAGTTGGTACTAACAGGTCCAAAGTTTAACCAGGAAAGATCCTGCACATCATTACACCATCCACCACCACCAGCTAGAACCCTTTATACATTGATGGTAGGATTGGCCTTACTTAGGTGCTTTCATGTTGTTTACACCAGATTCTGATGACAGACAACATTTTTCTTAACTTCTGTTGTCCATTTTTGATAACTAGATCAGAATTCACTGGACCCAAAACATCCAGTAGTTCAAGTAAGATGCTTTCCAGCCTGTATCTATGTCTTTTTAATTCATGTCATATGAGTTTAGAGTATTCAGATTCCCATACAGAAATGTTCTGCCATCCCTCATCACAGTCAAAGATAAAGAGTGCAAATATCAAGTGGCAGGAAACCATCATCCCCTAAACTATGAATTGACTAGATTCATCAAGGAAAGAGCCACCATTATTCCTTTTAGATCCTGCTCAACTGGAATCTGCTAATGGCTTCTTTCATTGAACTCTTTCCTCCTGCATCATGCTCTCTCTCCAGCTTTCTCCCCACCCCCTTCCCCCCATCATCTCCACGTGGTGATGCTGTCATGACAACTAAAGTGCTTCCTGAGTGCTTGTTGGGTAAACTGACTTTCCCAGAAGAGCTTCCTCTCTTTTACCCTTGCCCCTGTTAACAAGCATACACACCCACATGGTTTTATCTATACTTGTGAAGACCTTAATTGACTCATTGTCATTACCATACCTCTGACCCGAGCCATAACCAGCATAGCAAGTTGCATAATCCCATTTGTTACACTAACAGACAAATGCATCATCCTCACTCAGACAATACCCCTAAAAGAAAATCTCTTTGAAGAAAATGGGCCAGCCATTTGTCCTCACAAAGATGGAAGAGCAAACGCTCATGCACCCACACAGACACGCAGAAACACACGCACGCATTCCTGCAGTTGCTGAAATATTCATAAAATGCTTCATTCAGCAGCAAGGTTCTTTCCATGAAAGCCTGGCCATCTCCAGAGTCCGAGCCAGTGGAAGCTTAGTACTGATCATTTTGGCACTATATTACCCATAATGCATTTAAGAAAGGTGATGAGTTTCACCCGTTTTATAAAACCATCATAGCTCTACAGCAATGATGCAATGCAGGCATGCTATTTTTTGTGTTGAGTCAGGTGGATTATACCATACATGCAAATTTGTGAATTAAAAGTCATAAGAAATTCACAACCTAATTTTATACACGTCACATATCACTGTCCTATCCCCTTTTTGCAAGAGCATGGTTGTACAACTGAGATCCCGACCTTTGTACACCTAGTTTGTGGATCTGTGCAATTTTTCTTCATGCTTGTTGGTCCATTGATGGAGTCTAATATTTGGAAGTAAATTAATGTCAGCTAAATGGTGAAAGGGCACTATAGTATGTTTTATGGCTAGTTAAATTGTTTTCCCAAGACATCCAGTCAGCATATTATGATTTATCACACATTTCTTATATTTACTCTTTTTCTCTAGACACTTACTGAGCCAATACATTGGGTTTGGTTCGAAAGCTATTGTGACCTGGATGCTTGACCTTTGGGTTTCTGCTCGTGGTCTGATTGTGAGAATAAATGAGTTGTGAACAATGGCCTCCTCTGTCAACCAACAGAAAGGAAAACCCCATTCACTCGATTGTGTATTATTACGGTATTATCATCCTTCTTTGTTTGTGTTCACATAGAAACATGCACAAATATGAGCATGCATTGGCACATGCACACAAGCAGAGGCACACAAACACAGCAATACAAAAATAATAAAGGTATGAAACATCTCATGCATGCACACCCTGAAACACGTGTTTATGATTGTTAGGCCAGTAGTTTGCTGTGGGACAAACACAGGAACAGGATATTTACTGTGTTTCCTCAGCTGGTTTATTAGTTCACAATAGTATCTGCTAACAATATAGGCAGTGCATTGAAATTCAGCCTCGTGAGTATTTGGATTTCTTCAGTCAAAGTTTACTTTTTGGTCAGTCCTGCTGACTGTGTGTGCTGTTGGAAGAGTGACGGGAAAGATGGAAACGTAAGTGGTTGTCACAGAATGGTGTGAGCCATTTGTGTTTCCATCCTCATTTCATCTTTTTATGGCTGTTTGGTGGTTCAGTGGTGCAACATAACTGCAGTAAAAACAACTACAACAGCTACATATACAATTTACTGTGTAGTCCGGTATGCAGTGTTCTCCAGCAATCTGATGCATTGGTATGATCAGTAATAATCCATTAACATACTATGTAATTATACATAAGAGATCTTTTTTTTAATATATTTGCATCCATACAGTTTTCTAAGCCCATATAAATGAATTTAAATCCAGTGTTCAGACACAGTATGTGGTCCTTAACTTTAAATTCTCTTTCATTTTAGTCCTTATCTCAGTACGTCTCCTTCTCTCTGCCTTAATCGCTTACTCGCTCTAATCCCACCAAACGACAGACAGTCATATAAATCAACATGTTTACAGTGAAATGTTTCCAATTAAAGAGGACGTTCGTTAAGAAGCATCAACGGATACCGCTGGATCCTTAATTGCCTGGGATGCCAGTGTATGATGCATATTAATTACGTATTAACCTTACAGTCAAACACACACAAATGCACATTAGTGTGTATTGCATATTAATTACCTATTACCCTTTGTTCTGTGCATTAAGAGCTGCGTGGCATCAGAAAGACAGCTTGCCCAAGGGCAACACATACTCGTACACACGTACATTAATACCACCAACGCCGTCTAGTCAGGTTGCATTCACAATGAGGAATGAGCTATTTCAGTCAGCCAGGCATGACCATAACTAATCTCACTGCAGGAAGTGTGTCTGTTAGTGTGTATACATATGTGTTTTCGGTTATTTGCGCATTTAAGATGGTTAAAGAATTAAAGCACCTCATCCGAATCCAGCTGCCTGCATGTCCCTCGCTATTGTTGTGGAAATACAAAAGGTGAGTTGGTCAAAAACAGACAGTAAATGCAATGTAAAATAAATGAAGTGAAAAAAAATCACTTAAAAATAGCACTTATTTTTTAATAAACCTTTAGTAATCAAGCTGCCATGTAAAGTTAATGTAGACCGCTTGCATGTTATGCAGTCCTATCTAGACAGTTGTACTGTGGATCTTAAGGCTGCCCCTCAGCTGTTTCTTGCTCTCAGTGTTCTTAAATTTACTCTCTGTGGCTTTTTAAGCACTTAATCCTATTTCCAACCTCCAGTTTGCTTCTCTGACCTTCACAAACCTTTGCATTCAAATCCTTTAACACATAATTAAGTGAAGAGAGTGATATTGATATGTAGTCATGATATATGTTGTCAGCTGTACTCATACAATTCAAAAAACGCATCTATAGACTTAATTTCTCTGCATGTTCTTTGTTCATTTGCATGTAGAGCATGGGTAATCTATTTATCCTAAATGGAAATGGAAATGAAGTAGAATTAATGATAATAAATACCTTAACAAGTAGTGATTAGTCAACTAGAATTGACTTTTATTAAAGTGGCATCCAATGGATTTTTTTTCATGCCAGTTTGCACATTTTAATTGCAAATGTTTATATCATTTTCATAATCATTTACAACTTCCAGGGGAAAGACATTTCCATACATTAATTTAATTTAATCAGAGCGCATCATCTCGCCTTTGACGCCACACTGGGAGCAAAAGTCTATCAGTCTATCAAACGTGGAATAGGAAAAATATATCTATTTTTCAGCTAACAAATAGATTTATTTTGCATAAGCAGTAAATGTCAAAGTAACAATGATTTATTTGATTTTCATTATGGTAGAGTGGTTTAACTATTTCCCAACAATTAGAGATCATATATGTGTGTATTCTCTTGAGTGACAGCTGGCCACAACGGTGGCCAACAGACAAATTAAGAAGAAAGAAAGAAAAAACCATCCAGAATGTCAAAACGAGTTGAACAGGAAATCCAAGTAGGGAGCCATCATAGTACCACACTGTGCCCACACCATACTGTTTGACTGACAGGTGATCTTTGGGGAGCGCCACATACACGCACACAAAGTTACAGACACGCACGCCTGATGATGAGAGCTTACCAAATCAAAAAGAGATGAAAAATAAATAAAGATAATCCATCATCTTGGCATTATACCTGAATGTAGTATCAGAAATTATTAAAGAAGTTTTTCTTTTCTTTTTTTTCATTTATTTATTTTCTGCTTTGACTCTACTCTCCAACACTCTACTTCACTGTTTGGGCACAAATATGCTTGTCTATGTATGTGAAATGAGCTGCCATCCCATTTTTATTGATTTGACCATGGGGGTTTGGAGGATGAAGCCAAGGAGAGCTAGAGACCAGACAATGGCAATAAATCTATATGCAACCACAAGTGTGTAGGTGTGTGTGTGGTAACAGGCTCACAAAAAGATTAGGTGTGTCCTACTGCCCTGGCTCGCACACCCATGTTGAGGGTAGTACATCATTGGCCTAACAAAGCACATTAAGTAAGGGAGTAACCATCAGTACAGAAGCTGAAACATTAAAATGCTTCATGTAACAAAAATACACAAAAATGTATCTCATGGAATAACTGTCTTAAACACCTGAATGAAACAAGCCATACAAAGGCAGTTAAGCATAGAGAATGTCACCAGATGTAATCCTGTCCTGAAGCTTCGCCAGCTTCATAAATGTGTCAAAAACATTATCTTGAGCCCCAACTTATAATTACAGTATGTGAGGCATTCGAAATGCCAAACAGATTTTATAAAATGCCTGTTTCCGTGTGTGTGTGTGTATGTGTGCGTGCGTGCGTGCGTGCGTGTGTGTGTGTGTGTGTGTGTGTGTGTGCGCGAAGCAAAGGTGAGACTTAGAGTGATCCAGGGCAGAGGGAGAATTTTTCAGGCCTAATGTTCCATGACAACAGACCAAGGTTCCGTCAAGGTGAATCAGAGCCACTGCTGCCTAACGACTGAAACACACACACACACGCACACGCACACACGCACACGCACACACACACACAGACATACACACAAACCATCCCACCAGTCTTCCTTTGTCTCGTCCTTTCTTCTCTTCTTTCTCCTTGTCTCATCCTTGTAAGCTTGGCTTTTCTCCTCCTATCATTTCCTTTTCTCACCTTATCTCTGTTTTTAACCATCACGCATTGTTTCCGTTTCCTAGTTTTTGTCCTCCTGTCCTCCTACCTGAGGTTTAATTATGTAGT